>NC_000074.6:78140247-78407747 GCF_000001635.26 Mus musculus | reverse complement strand
AGGTCAAATTACTGTTTTTTGTTTTTGTTTTTGATTTTTGCTTTGTTTTGTGTCTTTAAGACAGGGTTTCAATGTGTAGCCCTGACTATCCTAGAAGTTTCTCTTTCTCTGTAGTCCAGGTTGGCCCTAAACTCACAGAGATCTGCCTGACTCTGTCTTCTGCATGCTGGGATTAAAGGCATGTGCCATCACCACCCAGCTTTTCCTTTTTCTATTATTGGCTTGTTTGCTCAATCATGAAAATAATCTTGTACAGGGGCTGGGCATGGTGGTGCATTCCTTTAATCCCAGCACCTGGGGAGAGCATGTAGGTGGATCTCTATGAATACAAGGCTAGCCGGTCATACATAGTGAGTTTCAGGCTAGCCAGAGCTACACAGTGAGACCCCGTCTCAAACAAACAAACCAATCAATTATCCAAAACAGCTCCAGAGCTGTGCTGCTGGCAAAGGCACAGATGAGTCAGGCAGAGGGCATGAGAGGAGGAGAGCTGTCCCAGGCCCTCACCTGCTGCAGCACTTGAGAGTGTGGGCCCCCTGTACCTTGACTGGGCAACACAGAGGAACTGGCTTAGGAGGCGTGGCTGCAGCTGAGCAAGCCCCAGGATACAAAGGCAGAAGGCAGGAGAGCTGGTCCTGCCTCCTGTCAAAGGCAGCATTGTATGATCTAGCCTGGGCAGTGCTGGAGAGGTTGCCCTGGTGGTGCTAAGGGTGCATTGAGCCCATATCTAGGGCTCTGAGATGGCCCACCCCCAAAATCTATATCATCTGTGAATGGTTGGGACAGGTAAGGGGCAGTCCTGCTATTCCACAGCTGCAGGATCTCCTTGTCACAGGACAACAACGGGATAACTGGGAGGAGTCCTGATGAGGATGCAGTATTGATGGTGTCACAGAAGCCAGAAGCCTGAACCAGAGGAATGACACATTGGAGGAACATTTGCAAGTAAAGATGTGGGGACAGACAGATATACTGTGGGATCACACTGTGACTTGCTACAGCTTCCACACTGAGATGTTTTTTGCTTTGGTGTGTGTGTGTGTGTGTGTTTATTTTGGGGAGTGAAGGGTAGATATGAGAAGATGGGGAGGTGGAATGGGACCGGGGTGCATGATGTGAAACTCACAAAGAATCAATAAAAGTTAAAGACAACCAACAAAGCTGTGACAAAAAGCCCAGACTTCCCCTAACAGGAAGTCCTTGTTGCCTGTTGCTTAGTGTTCTCATTGCTGATTGGATCTGACTTAAAACCCCAACTGTTTTCTTCAGAATACATAGAAGATAGGTTCTGAAAGAGTTTGCCACCTTGTTCTGACAAAATACTTATCGGCTGGCATATTTAGCAAGCGAGGAGAGGGGTGGAGCGTGTAGGATGATGGCTATCCACCAGTTGAAGGGGTTGGTAAGCCATGTTTGTGCCAGCACACTGCCGTGGATTCCTTTCCCTGTGCAGTGGGAGTACTGAGGGGGCGAGTTCTGGCTGGTTGCTCGATGTCTCCTCATAGAGATGATAAACTCGGCGTCATGCCCTAACCATGTGCATTTACACAGAATACCCTCGTTCCCAGCTTCCCCTCTGGCTCGTCTTAAATAAGCAATTTATTCTCAGCAGTTTTAGATTTAAAATCAATATTTCTAATAAAATAGTTCTACACTTTTCATCTTTATGTATGGTCATGCGCTGGAAGAGAATCCAAATGAGTTTAAATTTAAAGATGAAACTATTAATAGAAACAATTCCGGGGATTGGGTTTATAGACTAGTGAAACTTTCCTTTCATTGTCTAGATTTTAAGTAGCAAGCTTGCTTTCAGGGAAAGAAAGCAAACCAACTGGTCACACGAAAAAAGGCATTTGGAAGCTGAGGAGATGTCTCAGTGGGTAAAGGCAGTCGCCTCCAAGCCCAACCTTGAACTCAACAACTGGAGTCCAGAAAACAGAAAGAGAATAGACTCATAAAAGTTGTTCTCTGATCTCCACAGGAACTCTGTGGCACTTGCCCCCGTCCCCAATAAATAAAATGTTACATAAAAACATTTTTAAAAAGAATGTGGTCATTGGCAAATAGTTTGAACAGTTTGATGTTTTTAACACAAATACTGACTGCTGGTGTATATGTGTGTGCAGGTATGCATGTGTGTGTGAGTGTGTGCATGAGTGTATGTGTGCATGTGTGTGTGTGTATATACACGCCTAGGGCTCTATGCAGTCTAAACACATACTCTGCCACTGCTTAACACCCAACATGGAGCCCCAACGCTGATAGCTCTGTTCATGGCCTGCTTCAGTAGAACAGAGGCTAAGAAACTTAAGCTGTGGAGAACAGAATGCAGGCATCCACCCTCTTCACACTGCTCAAATGCTTGCAATGAGCCATCATGCAGATTATTTTCTATTGATGTGGAGAAATGGGATGGTGGATTCTTGAAAACACAAAAATTGTAACGGCTTACAGAAGTGATGGTATGGAGTTTATTGGCCTTTTCAGTGGGTTACAAAAATTTAAAGAACTGACTCAAAAGATTGTGAAACTTAGGCTACATTCACACCGGTGTCTTTATCCCGGTCCTCCCACACTCTCACTTGACTTTGTTGACCGTATTGCCTTCACTGTTCCCCTGTGCAAACACAAGCTCTAGGGTCATGTGTTCAATTTGTCTTCTCTCATGTAGCAAAGAAGAGCATGCTGTCTTGGTTCACGTGTGCTGCCTCAGAGTCTGCACTCATGTGTGTATGTGCAGGTGGCTGCAGAGGCCAGGCAAGCGAGTTCAGGGATCTTCCCAAGCGGGAGTCACAGGCACTTGTGAACTGCCTGATGTAAGTGCTGAGAAATAGCTGGCATCCTCCGGAAGAGCCTCTAGAATCCTAAATCAAGGTGCTGCTAGTGAACACCTGGGTCCTAGGCTTCTGTTCTTGAATGATGGAAAGCAGAGAGAAGTGGGGTTGTATCTGAAGTCTCTCATATAAGGCATGAATCCTACCCAGGAGAACATGGTCCTTTTGTCACAGTCTTTTCTTAAAGGCCTTGCATCTGATTGCAGTGATGCTCAAGCTTATAAGCCTTAAAGAGGATACAAGCATCCAAGCACAGCACAAACTATGACATCACTCTTTATGCACTTATTTTTTTCTCTCTGAACAGTGTATCCTGGTCAAATTTCCAAATAGGTTTGCAAGATCATCCCCACCCTTGTCTTTGTCACCTTTCCCCCCACTTTTGTATATGATTATGTAGTACACCATTTTGTGAATTTACTACTGCTTATTTAACACATTTTCTCCTAGTGGATACTAGGACTGCTTCTAAACTTTAAATATTGTAATATAAACTTATTATGTATGTGCAATTTCTCATTTTTGTAGGCTTGCCTATAACATGCATACTTGGACTAAAACCTAAAACAAATACATGATTTTTACATGAGTAATTTGGGAAATAGTAAAACATATCCTTCTGTTACAGAATAGTTGAACCTGTTTCCAGTTAGGGTGTGGTTCAGCCCTTAGCACACACCTTTAATCCCTCTGGCTGGAATATAGACACACCTTTCTTTAGGAGTCACTTTTAATCCCAAATGATGAAGGGAAAGTTAAAAGCACACATTTGAAAGTGATGTCTAGTTGAGTGGCAGACAAAGTGATGAATCAGAGAAAGATTTGACAGACTAGACTATGTCCAACTCCCACGAGAAGAGAGAGGAAAGGGAAGCTACTTAAGGGACAGACTGACAGTACAGGAGAAGCGAGGACAGAACAGGATACAGTAGAGTTCATGAAGAACAGTAGAGCTGAGACAGTGAGTAGAGCATAACAAGAGGAGAGAGGCACTTTTACTGGGACAGTTGTACAGAGCCAGGTTGCAGGGAGAGAGAGATAGAGATAGAGATAGAGATAGAGATAGAGATAGAGATAGAGATAGAGATAGAGATAGAGATAGAGAGAGAGAGAGAGAGAGAGAGAGAGAGAGAGAGAGAGAGAGAACAAGCTAGACACAGGTGAAGACCAAATGAGCTAGAGAATGAGAAGGAATCAGCAGATTAGAATAGATCAGAGTTGATATGAGACCAAGCAGAGCAATTCAGGAGAGGCTGAGAAGGGGAGAGAGAAGCAAGCTTGAATCAGTCATCATGGAGAATTTCGAGCCAGAACAGCTGAGTTGACCAGCCAGGGAGAGATTGGAAAGAACTAGGAAGGGATGAGGATGAGCTTATTAAGCAGCAGGTCTCAGAGAAAGAAAACATTCTAGGCCTGGGTAGGATTGTATGGAGCCTAGAAACTGCCAGGACTAGGCCTAGGTTAGCAGACTGAGGCAGTAAGCCTTAGAAACAACAATTAAATCAGGTGAATTGTTGGGGTCTGAGAGTCACTCAACAAACCACACATCTGTGTCAGTCAGACAGGGATAGTTTATCAAATGCACACCCTTATACTGACCGGATCAGGGATGACAAACATCTCAGGGCAGGCTTATAAAGGAAAAAAAACCACAAAACCCACAATGAACTCATACTCAGGTACAGGAAGTGTTGCCTGGTGGTCAGCTCTGACTCAAGATATTTTAACTAGCTAGTTAGAACAGTTCCAACTGACACTTATTTATTCTGACTGGCCCTAAGTGGAGCTTATGGTTGTAGATTTTTTCTTTTAAGATTATCAAACCTCAGAACTTACAGAACATAACAGGGAATGTGGTCAGCATGACCCTGCCCTGAGTCAAGTTATTTCTCTGTGCCAATGACTGGCAGGCATGTTACAGCAACAATATGAAATAGCTGACAGGTATGGAACAAAATGGCTACAGCTATGCTGGGGCGGGGTAAGCCTGGACAGAATAAAAAGTGACTTTTACACTTTACATGAAAGAAGAAGGAACAGGAAGTAATAACAAAAAATCCACAGGTTGCTATGTATTCTAGAGGTTTTCCAGATATGGCCCACAGATCCTTAGGTGTCTTAAGAGGGACTTTCAGATAGTTGGTGTGGTCAAGTTCATTTTTATAGCTGTATGAAAATATCACTGTTATTTACTGTGATGATACTTGTACCAATGATGCCAAAAGAATGATGGAAAAAACTGTGGGCAGATGGCAATAATCAGGGTTAGGCACCTTAAACTGCTTGGTGGTGTAGTGGTGAACGTGGCTGCCTTCCTCGCTGTTTGTAGGCAAAACCTCTTCCTTGCCTTGTACTCAAGATAATCAAAGAACCCAGTTACAAGAAAATGTGAAAAACAATGGATTTTGACCAAATCTGAACTCTTGAATTCACTTGACAGTGTGTGCTGTGTGGTAAAATGGGGGTCTGCAGCGAGCACCCCTGCACCAGGAAGCCGAGCGGCAGTCTGAGCTGTATGCATGCTGCGCTGATCACCTTTGTTTCCCGTTTTACTTCAAAGAATGAGGAGCAGACTGTGTGTGGCAGATGCTTCCTTCAAAATGAACAAAGTGATCTTGTCACTTCAAGAAAATCAGTTATCTTCTTTTTCTTTTGCCAGTAATAATTTGAGTTTTCAAATGAAAAAAAAATCAGAATTTTGGAAAACCGTTTTCTTTCATCTTGAGCTTGCAAGCTTCGGAGCACTTTCTGATGAGGTTGGTAGTGATGTTATTGAATGCAATTAAAAATAGCGTGTAAAGAAGCTGGTCAACATTTGAAAGAGCTGCGTAAGTTTTTGAGTCAATATTTTCAAAAGGATCAATGCTTGATGTTGTAAAAATCGTGCGTGGCTGGGCTGGGATGTAGCTCAGCGGGAGGAGTGCTTTCCTTACACACAGCACTTCCTGAGTGGGACTGAGTCCCAGGTGCCACATAAACTCAGTGTGCTGTTGGATGAATGTCTGTAATCCCAGCATTCAGGATACAGAGGTGGGAAGATTAGAAGGTCAAGCCATCCTCTACTACTTAGGAAGTTCTCATCTAGCCTGGGAGAGACCCTGTCTGAAGTAAACAAACAAACAAACAAACAAACAAACAAACAACCTATTATGCCTGGCTTAAATGCAAAGTAAACAGGAAAAGTTTACTGCTGTGGCTTCAAATTTTATTTTGCAACCAACATTTAAGAAATTATCACTCATTAAGTTTTGGGGCTGTATTGAAGGAGATGGTCAGCAGCTTTTGAAAAAGCTTTTAAATAACCCACCCTTCTCCAACTGCTAATGCTCCCTTTTCCAGCTGCCAGTACTCCCTTCTCCAGCTGCCAGTGCTCCCTTCTCCAGATGCCAGTGTCCCCTTCTCTGGCTGCCAGTGCTCCCTTCTCTGGCTGCTAGTGCTCCCTTCTCCCTTCTCCTCTAGGAGCCAGTGCTCCTGAGGCTGCATTTTCTTCACAATAATCCACCGTGAGCAATCCTTTACAGGAGTGATTTTAGACAAGTCTGGCCTTGAACTCACAGACATCCTCCTACCTCTGAAGTAGTGACTTTTATTCTTACATTTAGGATCCACCAGGAAGCATTTTTTTTTTGGCAGTTCCTTAGGAGTGCTCTTCCAGTGGGGAATGCTGCAAGTGGCAGTGCGTTACAGGTGAGAATAACTGTCCTTGTCAGTAACAGCAAGGACAGCCAGAACACTGTCCACAAGGACGTTAGCTCACCTCGCCTCTCTTTGCTTTAGATACATACAAAGGAAAAATTGCAGATGAGAAGTAGATGCGGGTGGATATGGACACGGCATTGGATTCTGTGCAGGAGGCAGATGTATGCTTCCTGTTAAGAATATGCCTTAGCATCTCTGTGAGTTTGAGGCCAGCCTGGTCTACAGAGGGAGTTCCAGGACAGCAAGGTTGTTACACGAAGAAACCTGTCTTAAAAAACAAAACAAAACAAAAACAAAACAAGCAAACAACCCTCCCCAAACAATAATAAAGACACCCTACCCCCCCCCCAAAAAAAAGCAAAAAGAAGAAAAAAAGAGAAGAAAAGAAAGGAAAAGAAAATATGACTTAATTTTATATTAGTTTTCTGTCTCAGTTAGGGTTTTACTGCTGTGAACAGACACCATGACCAAGGCAACTCTTGTTTTTTCTTTAAATTTTTTTATTAGATATTTTCTTCATTTACATTTCAAATGATATCCTAAAAGTATCCCTATACCCTCCCCCTGCCCTGCTCCCCTACCCACTCACTCCCCTTCTTGGCCCTGGTGTTCAGGGCAACTCTTCTAAGGACAACATTTAATTGAGGTGGCTTACAGGTTCAGAGGTTCAGTCCATTATAATCAAGGTGAGAACATGGCAGTTTCCAGGCAGGCATGGTGCAGGCAGTGAGGAGAGATCTACATCTTCATCTGAAAGCTGTTAGAAGGCTGGCTTCCAGGCAGCTAGGATGAGGGTCTTAAAGCCCACACCCACAGTGACACACCTACTCCAACAAGGCTACACCTCCAAATCGTGCCACTCCTTGGACCAAGCATATTCAAATCACCACATTTCCATATTGGGATTTTATTTATTTATTTATTTGTCCTTGTTTTAAAGCTATGGTTTTGGGAGGCTGACTGGACAAAGGGCTACTTTAGCTGACATCCACCGACATTTTGCAGAGCCTGTGGTATAAGTGAGACGCTCACGGTCTCCCTGAATCCATGCCAGCAGCACAACAGAAGCGTACGTTGTGCGTTGTTGAGCTGAATAGTCATTATCAAATAGAAATTTGCGTTCTCTGTGTACTGCGTAAGGAAAAGCATCTCAGTATGTTTCTAATGTTGGAAGAGGAATGCAAGCATTATAAGAATAAAATGCAACAATAATTTTTGTTTGTACGTTTGTAGCTTGCTCTACAAAGCGATTTGGCCTTTCAAATTATAAAGGAAGAAGGTAGTAAATTAAAAGTAAAGGCTAACATTCACAGAGCATATGTTAGGTAACTTACATATTATCATGTGGATATTTATACATTAAAAGTAAGACAACACACAAATGCAGAGGCATTTGCAATGATTAAGCTTAGTGCTTAGACTTACAGTGAGAACATCTAGTTACTAAAGGAAATAGCCTTTAGAACTGTACTTATAATTTCAGAGAAAATGATTTAATTCTATTTAGCTTATAAGCCACTCCCCCTCTCCCCCAGGACCCCTGTCTCAGCAGCCCTGGTTGCCTAGAACTCACTGTGTAGAGAACCGCCTGCTTCTGCCTCCCCAGTGCTAGGATTAAAGCTTTGCACCACCATGCTCAGCTAACTCATGCATTTTCACTCTAAAGGTCTCTTGGAGTTTTGTTTCTTATTTGGAAGCATGAATAAAAAGCAAACTGTCAACTTTGGCCTGTTAGACTTTCCCATGGCACTGGGCGGTGGCAGCTCAGGCCTTTAATCCTAGAACTTGAGATTGTTCAGCACACAGTACCATTCCAGTACGATGGACATTTATGTCAATCTAGCTACATAATTACTTCAATCCCTGTGAGGTTGGGGGCCAGCCTGGTCTACAGATGAAGTTCCAAGGCAGCTAGGGCTACACAGTGAAATCCTGTCTCGAAAAAAATTTTTTTCCCTATGTCAAGGAAACATCTCAAACCATGTACAACATCATCTGTGATAAATCACCTTTGATCTAGATATTAGACAGAATATAAAGAATAAGAACAGGAAAGGGAAGCAAAACTATGGCATCATACTGTATCAATCTCATGACAAAGGCTGATGTGTGTGTGTGTGTGTAAGAGAGAGAGAGAGACAGAGAGAGAATATGTGTGTGTGCATGTGTGTGTATGAGTGCGTGTGTGTATGTGTGTGAGTGTGTGTATGCACGTGTGCATGTGCGTGTGCATGTGCGTGTGTGCATTTGTGAGTATGTGTGTGTGTACATGTGCATGTGTGTATGTGTGTGTGTGTGAGTGTGTGGGTTTGTGTGTGTCTGGAGAGGGTTGGTGCCAGTTGGAGTGGGGATAGCTGTTTGTTAAAGGACACAAAATTTCAGTTAACTAAGAGGAATGAGATCAAGAGAAGTATTTTGCACTTCAATGTCTATAACTGGGAACAACATGTGTACTTGAAAATGTCTGAGTGGATTGTGTTTCCTCCATGAACAGCACATATGCTGCAGAGCTTGATGGACATCTCACAAGGCACACATGTATCCAAACTGGTGTGGTATCCTATACAGAAACACACTTGCATCTGCTAATTCAGGACAAAAAAGATGTTGGCATTTACTTGAATAATTTTCTTCTTGAAGAATTCACTAAAAAGTGTATCAACCGAGTCTTGTATGGCCTAGAATGTTGTCACTCATTCAGGCTGAGGCAGGAGGACAATGAATTGAAGGCTAGCTTGGTCCTCTAAATAGAGACAAACCCATAAATTTTGAAACAACAACAACAAAAAAACCTCTCATGATAGCCTGGAGCTAATTTGTTTTATATATTATTTCTCATAAAACATGCAATTATCTTTCAAAGATTGTAATTTAGTCACAACAAAGATACTTTGACTTTGAGGCTAACATGAAAGAAGTTCAACCAAAAAGGAATGAAATTATTAAGACAAAATTATAAAAAAGAATGTCTTCTGAATAGAGACTGGAGAATGTGGATTTCTGTTCTGCATTGAAGTCATTCTTGTCACACCTGGGAGCCAGAGGCAGCAGAGTCTCAGGTTTGGTGACAACTTGAGATATAAATTGAATTCAAGGCCAGGTTGGGCTACATAGCAAAATTCTGTGTGAAAAACAAGTCAACAAATAAACCAACAATTAATATCCCCCAAATTCTTTATTATGTATTTTATTTGCTGTTTGGAGCTATTTGCCTTGAGAAGTTAGGCATAAAATATGTGCCTAAAAAAACAAAACAAAACAACAAGAAAACCCCCACAGTCCCCCCCCCAAAACACTGACAACAAACAAAACACAAGATGTCTGAAAAAAGTATTTCTTAAAAATGACTTTTTATTTTTATTTTATGTACATATCAACACATCCCCTGAAAATGGAGTTATAAACAGTTGTGAGCTGCCATCCAGGGACTGGGAATTTAACCTGGGTCCTCTGGAAGAACAATCAATGCTCTTAATTGTGAGCCATCTCTCCAGCTCTGGAGAAAAAGTAATTTTAAATTAGTTAATTAGTTAAAAAGTTATTTTGAGAGAGGGTCTCACTGTTTAGTCCTACCTGGCCCCATTTTCTAGAAGGATTAACTGAGTGGGAAAATCCTTTCCTGAGTGGGCAGTGCCTCTAACAACAGACAGGCTCTACAAAGACCTGAGAGAAGGCACTGTTGGTTTTGCCTGCTCTCCTTCACTCCTTGCTGGTAAGCACATCTTCCCTATGGTTTCTATTGCTTCCTGGAGCACAGCTTCTTCAGCCTTCCTTCACGAATGGAAGACCAGTGACTTTCCAGGCCTCTAACACCAGATTGGGACTGCTGAGGTGGCTAGCCTAGTGGACTAAGTCGCAACCAGGTTTTCGGTGTCACCAACATGCAGACAGCCATGTTGAACTACCTAACTTGTATCATTCCCACTAATCCAATACATCTCCTTTATAATATATGTTATATTAGTTCTTGCTTTTTAGGGAACCTTAATATGCTGGATCTTCACATTTTAACATTTCTTTTCCTAGAAAATCTTACTTTCAGAGTTACGATTTGAAGTTAGGGCTGAGCACATCCTGTACCACTCCACAACTCCAGAGCCCATGGTTGTCTTTTTTCTTTTTCAAGAGCTGGGGACAGATCATGTTTGGTAAGCACTTCAACCCTGAAATCAATGCAATCTGTTTGCAGCTTGGTATGTCCTCTGCTGGCTTGGATTTGAAGTGCTTCCCAAAAGCCTGTAGACTAAATGATTAAGCTTAGCCTGTGATAACATTGGGTGTCCTTGTGACCACCCACCTTCTTTGAGGTAGGCTCTCTCCAATGGGTCAGTAAGCTATGCTATCTGGCCTGGGGATCCTTCTGTTTCTGGCTCTCTAATGTTGGGAATACAAGCACATAACACCATGCCTGTTTATTTTCACATGGGTTCTGGGAACTGAATTCAGGTTGGATCACTAGCTGAGCTATCCCACTAGCCTTAAACCAGGAAGAAGGAATGAGGTGTTTGTAATGTAAATTATTATTAAAAAGCTTTATAAAAAGGTAGAATTCTTTGTTTTTTAAAATAACTTTTGTTATGTATTATTTACAAATATACACACATATTGGCATGCATGCAGAAAAATTTTTAAAAATACAAATATATAACCAAATAAATTTCTAGAGATATGCAAAGTTCATAATTGGATTTGGGTCATTAAAAACCTCTTTTTAGAATAAGTATGGTGGTGGACACCTTTAATCTCAGGGAGGCAGAGGCAAGAGAATCTCTGTGAGACTGAAGCCATTTTGGTCCACATAATAAGTTCCAGGCCAGCCTGAGCACACAGCAAGAGCCTGCTTCAAAAACAAGAAAATATTTAAAAGCTGTTATTTAATTTATTGTTATCACTGCCACCATGACGGTCATCACCACCATCATCAGTGTGTGCACATGTGCACATGCATGTGTGATTGCAGGTGTGCATGGGCCACAGTATATCTGACCACTGGTTCTTTCCTGCCATAGTGTGGTCCAGGAATCATACTCAGGACCTCTGCTTCACACAGCAAATGCTTCTATGGTACTGAAGCATCTTGCTGGCCCTCAGAATCTTTTTGTTGCCTTAATACGTGTAAACGTTTATGAATAAATAAATAAATAAATAAATAAATAACCACAAACACAAATCTATATTTGGTATCCATTGGACTGAGCTGAACCTACCCTGCGGTCACACACCCAGTTTTGCTTTATTTTAAAGTCAGGTTTTCTGACTTATAATTTGCATAGTAAAAGACACCCTCTTGCATCTGCGTAGAATTTGATCAGACTTGACAAATGTCCAGGCCTGGTAGCCGCCATTCTGCCTGTCCTGCCCTCCACCCCTCCTCTGCTAGCTACAGGTCTCATGGATTTGCGTTTCATAGTTTGTCCTTTCTAGAAGACTTTAGAAGTAAACACTTTTGTGACTGGCTTCTATTACTTGGCTTGGAGCTTTGGGGTTCATCCTGTTTTGTTCATCTGTGGCTTCTTTCATTTTTACTGTGGTTTTGGTTTTATTTTGTTTTATGAATGTATACCAATGTGATTTCTTGTAAGCTGGACAGTTAGTTTCAGATTTTAGTTATTATGAATAAAACACTACAGATATTCACATAGAGGTCTTGGTTGTAGGTGTGTGTGTCTCCATTCCTTTTGTGGAAATATCTTGAGTGGGGCTTGCTGGGCCACAGACACGTGCTTAGGCTGTAAGGAATCACTGGAGAGTTTTCAATGGGAATGGGTCATTCTGCTTCTGACCCTCTACTTTGCGAGCAGCCCGGTCTGCTACAGGCCCTGGTCAGCACTTGGTGGCTAGCTGTTTGTTTAGCCTTTTAAAGGGATCTTGAGCAACGGCTCACTGTGGACACTTACCTAGTGCCTAAGAGTGATGCTGCATAGGTCTCCATGGGCTTGGTTGCCATAGAGGTATGTTCTGCACTGAAATGGTACTCAGACTTTTCCCTTGTCCCTTAGGTTATGGCTTTTCTTATTGTTGGATTATAAGAAGTCATTATATATTCTCAATTCTAGTTCTTTATCCAATGGATGCTACAAATGACTTTTTTAAAAAAAAATCAACGTCACCATGTCTTTTTCTTCATTTTTTTCATTTTATCTTTTCTGTGTTGTTTTTCTCTTCCTTTCTTTCCCTCACTTCCCCGTCTCTCTTTTACCTTATCCTTCCTTCTTTCCCCTTCTCTCACCCTCCCTTTCTTCTTCCTTCTCTTCCCTCTCTCTTTTCTCTCTTTCCTCTCTCATCCCTTTATTTTAATTCCTTTGAATATATAGATGTGGATTTTTGGATCACATGACAATCACACACACACACACACACACACACACACACACACACACACACACAGGAGTACCTGCCATACTGTTTTCTCTTGATGTCTCTGTCCCATGTCACTAGCCACACACAGGTGGCTAGCTTGGCTCCTGTTTCCTGTGAGTTTTACCAACTGTATTTTCTTTCTTCTTTGAGTCATGCCTATTCATTGTCTTTTTTCCTATTAGATTATATTTCTTGTCATTTCTTTTGTTATCTTTATTAAATTATAATTATTGTAAATATTTGTGTTTTTATACACATAATCCCTTTGCTGTTGTAACCTTGTCTCCCACTCTGTTGTTGGTCTTTTAATTTTATTTTTTTAAAGTTATTTGTTTATGACTTTGAAAACAGGGCCTCACACTAAGCATTTTAGTGCAGACACCGACTGGTCTGCACCCCACGGTTGCTGAATCCACCCCTCTGGGCTGATGGTAGCACTTTGCACACCCAAACACTCTCTGAACACTACAGTGTCCCAGGGTTAGTCTCTGCTCTGCAATTGCAGAAATGAAATGAAAATAACCTGGCTGCATTGAAAAGGAAGAAAGTCTTTATTCTTGGTAATGTACTACCCTTATGGATTCACGGGAGGAGTTCCAGAGGTTTCAGAGGGAAGCTGCGGTCTTTCAGTTGCAAGCAAACCAGCAAAGGTTCCTGAGACTGAAGGATTTCCCCCCTGCCTCGAGGCACGTGGGTATGTTAGGCTGTGTCCTGTCAGCTAAGCGTGCCATGAATTTAAGTTTCTACACATAAAGCAAATTTAGCAGTGCTTAGCAATACAAGCACAGACTGCTCATGGCCCTTTGTGTCTGCTGAGGTTTCCCTGAGATTTTAGCAGATTATCATGCAGTGTGAAAGATGTCTTTAACTCGTAAACATTTTGCAATCAGAAACAGTTCAGATTTAAACTCCTGGAGTTCTTGTGGAGTAGCATGTAGGAGGGGACATTCTAAAGTTTATCTTATGAGTAAGTGCTGATCGTTCTAACCATCTAAGCTGTACTTCATCTTCATAAGCTTGCCATAGTTACGGCAGCACAAAATTCAATAAAGACAACTGTAATCTTCTTTTTACAACTCCCTATCAGCTGTTACGTGCTCCTGTCTAATGAGGTCTAAGGCTATGTGCTAAGTTTCTTCCTGCTTTGACGTTGAGCCACTTCAGTTCCGTGTTATTGATTTTCTGGAGACCTGAAATAAAATAAGCAATAACATTGACGTTTGCATTGTGATAGAAAGTATAAAACAACTCGCTTTGAAAGAGATGTTTACATCCTGTGTTTATAAACATTCCTTAAAGATGAAAATTTCTTAAAGTATATATTTAGAGCGAGTCTGGTGGCTTAGGAGCAGTGCTTCAGCGCTAGCTTAGCGAGCACTAAGTAACGTGTAATTGTTGTTAGGAATAGACTGTGTCTGCGGACAGGGCAAGTGGCTCAGCCGTTGAGAACATTATAGAAGACCTAGGCTTGGTTCTGCGCACCCACATGCTGGCTTACAATTGCATATTACTCCAGTTCTAGAGGATATGATGCCTTCCTTAGGCCTGCTAGGGCATCAGGCATACTCGTGGTGTACAAACATACATCCAGACAAAACATTGACACACACAGAAACAAAACAATATATATATATATATATATATATATATATATATATATATATATATAAAGATAATGTTCAGTATCCTGCAAAAGTTGGAACTTCATAGAAATTACCTTCTTGTTTCTTCCTCAGCATCTGGGAGTTGATATATGTTATCTTCTGTGGCTCTTCTAGACTCTCCTAAAGGAAAAAGAAAACAGATTCAAAGCTCTATCCTGAAGAGTTTCTAATTATTGCGAGCTGGTGCTAATCCCACCGAAGGAGAGTGAAGGCTACTGACTCAAGTATTTCGGTCAAATTCAGCTTTGTTTTCTTTCAGACAGGGCTATGTTCCTAGAGTGGGCTTTGAGAGAACAGTCCTGAACTCGGGAGAAGTGGTATTTTTAATGTCCACAAAAACACAAAGCTAGGGGGTTTCTAAAGGTTTTTGTTATGTAGGAACTTTTTTGAGATGTCAGAACATCTCAAAATTATTTGGCAGAAAATCTGAAGGTGGAGGGCAGGTTACAGAATGTGGGGCATGTCAAACTTCAGAAAATGGGTCAAGACATGGTGAAACAAGCTTTACAGAAAACATGAATGAACTTATTTTGACCTTGTAACAAGAAGGCTTCTAAACTTAAGATGCAGGCAGGGTGGTCCTTCACTGGAAATGTCTTTTCAGTGAATATAATCCTTAGCACTTAAATAATAAGGGTGTAGGTATCACTGGCTAGATGGGCCAATGATACCCATAGCCCCCATTCAACAATCCTACAGCGTGACCTTGTCAATACCCCTCCAAGAAACACAATTTCTTTTCTCTTCTTCTGAAATCAAACTATTCTTTATTCATATATAATATAAAATTATACATATATGTATATGAATAACTTTATGTGAGTGTACTGTTGGGAGTCTTCAGCCACACCAGAAGAGGGCATCAGATCTCATTATAGATGGTTGTGAGCCACCATGTGGTTGCTGGGAATTGAACTCAGGACCTCTAGAAGAGCAGTTAGTGTTCTAAATGCTGAGCCACCTCCCCAGCACCCCTTCGGGTTTTTAAAAACCAACAGTTTTTAGGAGAGGCTGTGTGCACGGCTTCCAAGGCTAGCTCAGGAGAGGCCTTGCAGCTTTAACCTGCCTGTCTTAGAATGCTGCTTTCAGAGAAAGCAAATTTAACATATGAGATGTTCTTTCACCTTGAGACCGCTTTGGTGGGCATGGTGGGTGAGTTCTCTAGCAAAGAGTCCCAGATAGGCCCAGTCTCCTTGCTGACCACACAGTTCAGGTATACGAACAACCAATCCTTGTTTGACCCTTCAAATCCACCCGTTTCTCATTGTGGGATACAATAACACTGGCTGGGCTACTGTTGTTGGTAAGATGACTTGTCAAAATGATACTAAAATACTATTAATTTAGAGAAAAATGTAAATTACTCAAATAATGAGGTCAAATATGGCACGTCTGCCTGTGTTTCAGCCTGCCTATCTATGTCAGTTGCCTACCTTACTTCCATACTTTTTCCTTTTCTTTTGACTTGAATCCATTGGGATAAACTCAGAAAGATGCCCCATCCTTGCCTGTGAGTGTTTTCAGGAGGCCCCCGTTTCCTATAATCTATTTTCGAATGTGGGGAATGTGAAGCTTGGTACCCCACTTTCTGTCTTCCCCCTGCTGCCTGAAGTCCCCTTTGGGTTTTGTCTGCAAAGTCCAGAGACTGTTTTTTTTTTGTCCCCCAGTTCTTGCTGCTGACCCTGGAGATGAATGTACGTCTCCATGGCTCACCTTTCCTTTACACACTTGTCCTCTTTCTTTTCCTTCTTCACCTTCTTGTTGTTATATTGCACAGCACCATGACCACTCATGCTCCTCTCCGCCTGTGAGTAGGATGGTTTGCACTCGTGGGTTACTGCACTCTGGGTGGGAGCTCTTCAGTTTCCTGATCGCTTGGCTCCCACCCTTTCTTCACCGCAGCCATTGTCTCCCTTGTTCATATGTAGAACAAGCTCTTCCGGGTCTCAATTTCTTGCATCAGTGACTTAGCTTCCATCTTTATCTTTCCAGGCTTTCTTTCACACTCTTTTGTAAGTTGTATTACTTGCTTCTTTCCCTACAGCTCTTCATTCCTTGTCCACACAAAACGTGGCTCCCACAATCCCTTCTGCTTCCTACCCTGAAGGCTACTTTTTGTATACGGTCTGATACCTGACAATCTTACGAAAGAATACAGCTTGCCATGGGGTTGAAGGCAGGGAGGGGAGGTGAATTGTAGTCAGGAAGCAAAGCAGACCGGAAGTGGGGCTGGGTTATTATTCCTGAAGGCCCGCCCACAGGAAGTGGGGCTGGGTTATTACACCTGAAGGCCCGCCCTTAGTGACTCACTTCCCCCAGCAAGGCTCCCATTCCTAAAGGTTCAATTACCTTCCCAAACAGCACAAGCCACCCATAGGAGCAAGTGTGCCAACCAGAGCCTAACAGGGACACATCATACTCAGATCACGATGCTCAGCTTTCTCATAGGTCTTTTCTATCGGCGGATAAATATGCAATAGAGTTTAGGTCTCTAGGCTTGCAGGCACAGACATAGACAGAGTTGTATGGACGTACCTGGGCCTGGTGTTAGACCTTGAGGATCTATTTCTTGCATTTCTCCTCTTCCTTGGTCTTTCTATTTTTAAGTGATAGATCCTTGGCTGTCCTAGAACTTGCCCTTGAGCTCATAGAGATCCACCCGCCTCTGCCTCCCAAGTGCTGGGATTAAAGGTGTGCCACCTTTTCCTCAGTCTGGAGCCTGAAATAGTTACTCTATCGTTCAAATTCAGTTATGCAAAGATTCGCAAGACTTTGATGCCATAGTTCTTCACGGAGGAAGGGTGACTTTGTCCTCACATAGGACATTTGGAAATGCCTGGAGATGCTTCTCTTGTTATAACTGATAGAAGGAAGTACGACTGGAATTTAGCAAGTAGAGGAATTGATGTCTTTTCCTCCACAGGATCCAGTGATGCATGGGACAGGCAAGCCCTACATCTTCCACTAAGACAACCCTTTGAGGATACCCCAGACTCAAACAATATGTAACCATAGAGTGTTTTATTCTGCACAGGTCCAGCATGTTACACTCTCCCATTACCAAGATAGAGAGATACCCAAGTGAGCTTGCAGGCCTGATTTAAAGCACATTAGGGAATTCCACAGTAGGTGACCTCCATGTTAATCTGTTGGATCCAACTCTATGGACATTCCATTACTGGGGTGTGGGGGCTGGAAACTTGCTGGGGAGGTCTGGAGACTGTTACTGAGGAAGTAGCTGAGGAAGTCTGCAAACTACTGCTGACCCATCATCCTTGCCTCAGGCCAGGTGGCCAGGCAGCTTCTGAGGCCTGGATTTGCCTGGAATTGCCCAGTTCTTGGAAACAGAGATTTAGGCCTAGTCTCCTTAACTGCCTATTTGAAGCCTGTCATAGAATCAGCCTAGCTGTCTCACAATGATATAAGGTTTGAGAAACCCTGTCCTGATAGCTCGTGGGGTGCACAGAGCAAGTGATATTGAAAACCACCACTTTCATGTGCCCATGTGGTTTTATTATATGTAAAGAATACTCATGCAGAATGTTCACTGCAGGCCTGGAGGAAAACTGAATGCTTATAATGTTAAGCTACTGTACTTTTAGGCTCCCTATAATAGCATAGTCATTCTCATAGCTAATATGCCCTGCTATTCTCTTTGAGGCTGTGTCTCACTGTGTACCCCTGGCTGGCCTTGAACTTTCCTATGTAGATTAGGCTGGGCTTGAACTCAGAGATATACCTGTCTCTGTCTCCTGAGGCCTGGGGTTAAAGGTATGTACCACTATTCCTGGCTGCCTTCTTTTAGATGTTTTCCTTGCTCCACAATATAAGGAAACATCCAAATATCCTTAAGCCTATCTCATGCTAAGTCTAATTTTCTAAGATAGGGTTTTAAGCAAGGTGAGCTGCACAGGACCGGCATCTCAGGCCTCCATCACTACTGAAGCTCTTATTTTTAGTCTTAATCTAGGACTACTCTCAACCTTGTTATGTAGCCAAGGATGCCCTTTAATTTCTGATCTTCCTGCTCTGACTTCCCAAGTGCTGGGATCTCAGGTGTGTACCTCCACAATGGATGGGTTCTGACGGTGCTGGAGTTGGAACCCAGGGCTTTGTGCATTCTAGGGAAGCACCTCACTAACTGAGTTACATCTCCAGCTTAGGTCTTAGATTTCGGCATTCCTTTCAGTGCGGCGAATGCAATGGTGTGTGCGTGGGCTGCAGAAGTCGTCCTTGGAGTGGTCCAGTTTGGTTTCAGTTATGTGGTATGGACTTCCCAGAGGCTGAAGGAAGGTGATGTTTACTCTGGGATACTGTCCTTGAAGGTTATCTGAGAAGAATAGTTACACACGCTGCTGCTAATATTCTACTCCACTTGGCTACAACTACTACTGGAGCACAAAGACGTTCCATGCTGTCTGTGTTAGGCAGTCTTGGCAATGGTTAATTCACATATGAACACACGTATCCTTCAAGTTTTCTGATCGTCTGTCCGCCTGGACCATGGTGAATGCCGTAAGACCGGGGAGTCCATCGATGCTGAAGCACTCTGCTTCAGTCCTAGGCTAGGTTGTGGGCTGTGGGTCTGACCTGCGGGGTTTTGGAGATGGAAGACTGAACAAACCGTCGACAAGAGTATCACAGGAAGCAACAGAAAGCACAGCGGTGGCATTGGTGCCTGTCTTGTTCCATTTCTGGAGAAATGAGCACTTCTCTTCTGCTAGCAGTGAAGGCATCCTTACGGGGTGGATTCTCTCAAGGGGGTAATGGGCAGGGGTGACTTACAGCATCTTCTGGTGTATTCTGTGATACACCAAGGCAGACGGTGTTAGCTGCAGGCATCGTATTGTCTAATCCCTTTGTTTGAAAGCAGAGGTGTGTAACCTTCATGCTGTGCAGGGCTGGGTATAGATGAGACCTTGAGGACCTGCTCTGTGCATAAGTTTGGACTGAAATGGAACAGACACTCCCTGGCAGTTTGGTGACTAGATAGGCGAATGAATTTTTAAAATTTTGTCATGCAAAACATTTTTAGTGGCCATATTCTAGAAAAGGGTAAATCATAACTCATACGTAAAGGTTGTGTCAGGGTTTATAGACTAGACCCCTGATAATGGATTCAACCTTTCCACAACAAATCAAAGGTATTGTTGTATGCTCACATGAATATACAGTAGTCATTACCTGAAATTTAAAACTCACTGTAGGCGGCAAACCCAGAGAGCAGGATGTGAAGGCTGTATTGTATCAGTGTGCTCTGCAGAGAATTTCTTTGTGCGGGTTTTGCCCAGTTGAAATATAGGCTGCAGTTCAGAGCTAAAGGGATTACTTTTGAATAGTCATTGCCGAGGTTGATTACGTTCGTCTATCATATTTAGCCGGACCCTGCAGGCTATTATTCCATTAGCTGGGCTGGCCCTGCCATTGTCAAAAAGTTGATCACCTAATGTTAAAAGACCATGCTTTCTGTTGACCTTATCAAAATGCTTCATCAAAAACGTTTTGTTAAAAGAAACATAGATTGTGTGTTACGTAGCAGATTAAGAACATATACTGTGTATAAAAATGCTCCCATCTCTGGGAGGAACATGTCCTTCTGTCATTGCTGAAGATAAGATTTTTGTTTTTGTCTTTCAGCACATTTTATTTGAAAGCACAGACTTAACTCAGGAGACATGACACTGCATTTTCACTGATAGTAAAGTCTCAGAAATGGGTTTCTCAGAAAAGAGTCCTTTTCTTTCCCAGCATGCACTTGTCTCACACAAAATTAACACAGGAAAAGTAAACTCGTTTATCAGTGGCAACAGTGAATTCACGATGCTGTGAGGTCAACATGATTTTGCAACACAGTTTCCCTGGAGAACAGACTTGCCTTGTATTTTGAGAAATAGATGTAGAAACTTAAAATTTGCCACTCATATTTGGTAACCAGAAAATAACTTTGAATAAATATATAGATTTCTGCTGGGTGTGGTGGCGTATGCCTTTAATCCCAGCACTTGGGAGGCAGAGGCAGGCAGATTTTTGAGTTCAAGGCCACCCTGGTCTACAGAGTGAGTTCCAGGACAGCCAGGGATACACAGAGAAACCCTGTCTCAAAAATATATATTATCTGTATATTCTATATATCTATTTTATTTCTTCTTCTTCTTCTTCTTCTTCTTCTTCTTCTTCTTCTTCTTCTTCTTCTTCTTCTTCTTCTTCTTCGATTTACTTATTATTGTATGTGAGTACACTGTAGTTGTCTTCAGACACAGCAGAACAGGGCATCAGATCTCATTACAGATGGTTGTGAGCCATCATGTGGTTGCCGGGATTTGAACTCAGGACCTTCGGAGGAGCAGTCAGTGCTCTTAACCGCTGAGCCATCTCTCCAGCCTCTGTTTATTCCTTCTTCAATGCATGAATATCTTCAGTTATTTAATCATCATAGTTAAATGACTTTAATGAAATAAATATATATTTTATTAAATTAGAATACCATTATCAGTATAAGGCACATTTTGATAAACGTGACTTTCAGCATATTTTATTATGAATTATCCACTCGTCAGTAATAAAGTACGAGTATATTTTTAGAAAAACACTGAGAAGTACAGTTTCAGTATTTAGAATAGTGTAAGTACAATTTTCAATTGGGATCATATTACAAAAGGTGACTCCTAGGAACAGAGACAGCTGGAAGACACTACATGAACAACTACGCCTTGAACTATGATCTCAGAGCTGCTGCTGGCTTGGCACACTCTTGCAGGTCTCCCTTGTAACTGACAGTGTGTGAAATGGCTGGTCAGGGATACATGCTGTGATCCTGGAACATAACTGCGTGCTAATTTTGGCCCCTTAACATTGTTCTCCAACCAAAAGAACTTCTCAGCACATAGAAGTTCCAAACACTTCGTACTCTTGTGGTTTTGTTTTGTTATGTTTTGTTTTGTTTTTTGCTTCTAACTTGACTTTCATGGTAGAGAAGTGGCAGTCAGTCAGAAAGGAAGAGATGGCATGTCCAATTGGGATCCTGATGACCACTTAATAAACTGTTATTAAGAGATAAAGGCAGGATGCAGGATCTACCAAGGGATACCAAGGTGCCCTATGTATAATGCAAAGAAAGACACAACCTTATTATCACACCTAGGTTTGACAGGAGCGATTGAGAGACAAAGGATCACCCAAGAATGCAGAAGGAACAGTTAGGAATGAGCAGAGGTGTAGCATCTGGGCAACAGCAGCCAGTCACCCTCTCTCCCAAGTCCCCTCCCCTGAAAAAAAAAACAACACATCAAAATAAGAAGCAAAATAACTGATTTCTGAAGACATTGGTTATCAAGAACAAAACCAGTGATCATTGACTGGCAGAACACAAGTCACATGAGCCTTTAGTTGTCTCGGATTCTTTCTTTGAGTAAGTTTTCAGACTTCAAGTTGAGAGAAGGAAAATCCAGGAGGCCAGCATAGATCCTAAGTTAAAGAGATATATGGCTCTGAGATTCAGAGGATACCAAGTCAACTGGAGTTTGTAAGCACTGCTACAGTGTACTGAAAGCTGGTGTGTCCTCAGATGTCTGAGAAGGAGCCTATTCTAGATGGAGGACTTAACGGGTTGGATCTTTGGGAGGTAATTATACCATGAGGGTAGAACCTGCAAGGAGAGATGAGTGCATTTGTAACTAAAGACAGGAGACAGATGGGAAGTTACAGCCAAGCCATTTGCAAAGCAGTGAAGGATGCTCAACAGAAATTGAGTATGCTAGCACTCTGAGCTTAGATTTCCTAACTTTCAAATTGTAAGAAAAAACTATATTATATCGTATCATATTGTATCATATCATATCATATTATATGCTTATGAGACTAAGGCCCTCAGTAACATGACAGCCAAAAGCATACTGAGACAAGGGTACCAGGGAGGGAAGAGCCAGGGATGAGAAGTCTGGATATCTGTACAGGTAAATGAAATCTCAAGTATTTACCCAAGTACAAATCACAGCCTTTAATCTGAGGCCAGAGAAAGTAAACACTGTGTGGATACAGAATAAAGCACAGGGTGTTCACAGAGAGCTGGGACTATTCTCTGCTGTCAGCAGTCATATAGGGAAACTTCAAGTTTCACAGGATGTTGGATGGGTCATGCTTCATTGTGGATAGTAGTTACCCAACACTAGACCTCACTCTGACCCTATGGAACAGATCGTAAAAGTAAGATCTTTAGGACCAAACTGCTTCCAGGTAACTTTATTGTATCAGACAAAAGCTCAGAAATATTTATGGGAATGGAAAACTACACTACACCAAAAAGGGGCTAAATGTTTGCAATGCCTGGGATCCAGGAAAAACAAGATGGACAGATAAAATTACCCATATTGATTCAGTCTTAGGGGGAGAGGCATTTAAGATGGTTACTGTAATTATATTTTAAGCACTTAGAGTGCTTAGAAATACAGAATGCATAAAAGAAAACATTAATGAATGGGAAGACAGAATTTGAGAAACTACTCAGAGAGTTAAAATAGTAACTTATTTTTATAAGCTGTAGGATAAGCCTAATAGAGTTGCCTCTGCCTGTCCAGATGAATTTATTCTGTGATCTCCAGTGTTAGAGCCTGGGTAAAAGACCCAGGTAACTGTTACCTGTCTAGGCTGCCATTTTGTGCTGTTACTAGGAAATTTTTTCATGCTCTAGTTGATTGCAGATTCTGTTATGTTCTGTGCTTTGGTGTTCTTGAAAACCAATCACAATAGAGGACAGTTAGAGCTGCCTTGTATAGTTAGCCACAGTAAGTTTGGACTCAGGCCAACTGCCAGGCAGCACTTCCTGCACCTATGCATGACCATGCTTTTATGGTTTTTGCTTTTATAAGCTGCTCCTGAGATGGACCCCAACCTAAGAGAGACAGCTGCAGCGATATAAGAAGCTATTTGGAATAAGACTTCCATTTTGAATAGTGGTTGAATAAAATTTAAGTTCCCAAGACCTCCCTGGGAATTGACATCTGCTTGACATGGCCTTAAACAAGATGGCGTGGAGCAGCACCAAACTTCACCCCATCACCCAGAAGACTGCCACGCAAAACAGAAGAGTTCTTCATGTCCAAGGTCTTTTCTTTTAATATTTTTAAACTGTAGTTCATCACTGACAACTGAAACAATACAGAAACAATAAGGTCCCCAGGCAGACGGAGCATGGTTAACCAGTGGGAATCTCATTCTGGACAGAGGACTGATGAGTGCCTGAAAGGCCAAGCACAAGAGAAATTATAACAGGAGTTTTAAAAAATGTTTTAAACAGTTAAGAGCAGGAGCTGGGGAAATGGCTCAGTTGGTAAATTAAGGGAACTGAATTTGTATGCCCAGCACCCATATAAAAAGCTGTTTTTAGTGTTGTGCCCCAGTAATCACGGAGATGGAAAGACAGAGATCCCTGGAGCTGTTTGGCCAGATAACCATAGTGAGCGTGCTAGCTCTAGGGTCAGTTTATGCATGGCATGCATATGCACGCATGTGTGTGCACACTCACACACAAACACACGCACACAAACACATGCATGCACACACACAATGCATGCACACAGACATGCACACATGCACACATGCACACAGACACACATGTACACATACAAATAAGTATACACATATATTGCACACAATATGATGTGAGATTTGTAACAGACATAAACATTGAAAGCCCAAGAACAGGACTGCCAAGGTGGGGGCTGGGGTGTGGTGGGGTGGAGTTGGGGGTGGGGTGGGGGGAGAAGAAACACAAGTTTGATGGCACAAGCCCGGATCAACAGAAAATATCACATGTGTGGCTGTCATGACTATTGTTTTTACACTTTAGCTTATGTATTTCAATTCTGTTGGTTAAAAAGATTTGCAAATTAATATTCTTCAGATCTGAAAATGAGAAGATCTGTCTCTAATTGAAACATTGATTTGAACATTTATGTGTTTTCTATATTTCCCCAGAGTTCAAGAATGAATGAATGAATTCAGAGCATGGGCTGTTTCATTTTTATTCATAATTTTCCCTGGACAAGTTGTGGGACGTGTGGTCCACGTGAGGTCAAGAATCACGAGTTACATTTACAATTTCATTATGAAACAACACAAGTTGGAAAACACATAAATCCCATGGTTGTGCTTTCACAAATAAGCTATTTTAGAATAAAATATTATTTAGGAGATTTTTTTTTCAATAGTCACTTATTAGAGTTACGAATGACTATAATGCGTTAAATTTACACAGCTTGATGAGTTTGGAAACAACTGGGTAGCTGAAACCATTAACACAGTTTATGCATAAACACATCCATCAAACAGATGTCTTAAATGAATAATCTAGAAATGTGAAATGAAGTTTTTGTAAAAACTGAACATGCCAGTGGGCAGCAAGATCTTCAATGAGAAGCTACGGTACATGCGCAGTCTTCAGTCTCAGTAGAAGAAGGCGAGCAAGTGTGGCTCTCAGGAGCAGCAAAGTTCTTCTTGGAAATAGCTTTTTCTTTGAAAACCAAAATGATTTTTCTACCAAAAACTAAGAGTAAAAAACCTTATGGGTTCCTATTTATTCATTCATTCATTCATTCATTTATTTATTAGATTAATTAATTAATTAATTTAATGTATCTGAGTTCACTGTAGCTGTCCTTCAGCTATGTGTTTGCTGAGAATTGAACTCAGGACCTCTGGAAGAGCAGTCAGTGTTCCTAACCAATAAGCCACCTCTCCAGCCCCATCTCTTTATTTTTTTATAAGAACGAATGAGTCCATGTAAAGCAATGCCTGTGATAAGAAATTATAATTTAAATTATAAAAAAACATTGTCCAGGCAATGCATATTATCTTCACTCTAAAGCAGCGGTTCTCAGCCTTCCTAATGCTGTGACTCTTTAATACAGTTCTCATGTTGTGGTGACCCCCAACCACAAAACATTCTTGTTGCTCCTCATAACTGTAATTTTGTTATGAATCCTAATGTAAATATCTGTTTTCTGATGGCCTTAGGCGACTCCTAGGAGATGGCTGTCCGACCTCCAAAAGGGTCACAGCAGGTTGAGAACGGCTGATCTAAAGTGCGGCCTCCAAACAGGCAGCCTCATTTTATCTGGAGCTTTTTAGGGAGCTTTTTAGCTGCAGCAGTTCAGGCCAGGAGATGTAGCTCAGTTGACAGAATGCCTGCCTAGGGTACATGAAGCCCCACAGTAATCACGCACCGAGGGGCACACCTGCAGTCCCAGCACTTGGGAGGTGGGCTCAAAAGGCACGGGAGTTGAAAGTCGTCTTGTTGACATTCAAGGTTAGCTGGGGATCTACTAGACCTCATTGAAAACAAACAAACAAACAAACAAACAAACAGCAAATTCTCAGAGCCCAATTTTGATGCAGCAATCAGGACAGGATCCTAAGACAGTCAGTGGGCAACTTCATGCTTGGGAATCATTATTTTGCACAACCTTGCTCTCAACTGCTTAACACTGGGGGAGAACAGTGTGTTCAGGAAAAGGCACGGCAGTATATGTAGGAGTCCCACGATGCTTTGAGAATGTAGGCGATAATGAAGTGTTTCCCCGCACCAAGAACATATGTTGTTGTAGGAATGCAGCTAGCATTTTCTTTAAACCTCTCAGCCCCTACAGGGGTCATTTGTTTATAGACGAGGAACACAGGAAGGCCAGTGGTAACACTAACTTCTTCAAGCCTCACATGGCTGATGAAAGACTTGTTGGAGATTCACACCTATGTTCACAGCTATTCTTCATGTCACACCGATGAACCCTCCAAAGGAGAGTGAGACGTCATAGCTAAGGTGAGTTGGGTTTAGCCAGGTTGATTTATTTGACTTTGTGGCACGAAGAGCTGCCAACAAGCTTATTTGGGTCCTAACTGTTCCTTAATTGTTGAATTCCTTGTGTTTTAGAGGCTACTACAGCACTTACAACAATAACAACAAAAGCCAGATACTCAAGGCAGCTCTTCTAAAACCACCAGTCAGTTTGAGGTGACAGCCAAGCTGGGGGACAGCTAATCCGGAGTTGCATCCTGTAACTCACCTTTATTTCATTGAATTTTAACTCAGCTCTGGATGGATTCAGTGTCATGAAGTCAGAGGAGGAGGGAATACGGCAATTTATTCATGCTTTCCACTGGAGTTCCATTGCAGACAGGAAATTTCTCTAAAAATGCAAATCACTTGGTGCCACATAGTGTGACTTGCCAGCTGAAGCACTCAGAGGAAAGGCCCGTCCCAGGGCTAATGTTTTTATGCTCTGTGATTGAATAAATCGACCCACTTATTACACCATCTTCACCTAAATTTTTATTTTTAAGCCCTAGCCCTAGATGAATGTGTCTAGGGGTAGTGGGGGGGGGGGCTTTTCTCTAACACTCAGAAAATGAATTACACTTGTTAATTTGACTTTGAATCCTAGATATATCAAAATAAATACCATAAACAAGTGTTGAAGAAATCAATCTAGATCTGCTCAATATAAGAATGATCAAAAAGGGATTTGGGAGGACTCAGATGTAAAGCACTAAGCCCTTATGTAATATGACTTTCTGACATGATTGGTTTAAGGAAGGAGGAAACAATTTCTGAAGGCAGAGACGGCACACTCTTGTTGCATTAAGGAAAAAAAATCCCTCAAAGGCCCACCTACACAAGGCATTAAAGTGAACAGGTGTCCGTGAAAACACCTCTTGTTTTTCATCTTGACCTTCTTCTTCTTAATTCATGGGGCATTGTATCACAGAGTTTTCTTATGTTGCACAGAGCAGCAATTACACACAACAAGTGTAGGGTTAGTCTTTAAATATAGATGAAACAACACTCTTAAAGCCAGGATACCGTGAGGGAGGGCGGTCTTCTAATTCTGTTTCAGAGAAAGTAAAGTTAGGAGAAATAAAAACCATATACAAAATCTTCCAAAATGCCATTATTGTCATTTCAGACTTGAGGCCCAAGTAGCCAAAGCCAACTTTTTTTTTTTTTTTTTTTTTTTGGCCTGACCTTTTTTTTTTTTTTTTAAATTTTAATTTCACTTGTATCAGGATGAGTAAGACAGGAGCTTTCTCACAACAGCCCTATTGAGAGATGGAAGTCATCTTTTCAGCTGTGACGTGGGTTGTGTTGACCAGGTTGTCGTGGTCACTAGCTGGTCTCAAGTGGTATTTCTCCATTTACTCCTCATCCACCCAACAGTTGTTCCCTTAGAGAGGAAACACACTCGTGGCACAGAGGACCACTCAGAGCACAGCTCAGATGGGTGGATGCAGAGGCATGGCTGATGTGTGAGGAGACAGACTCAAGTCTGTCGGCTTAGATCAGGGCACGAGCTTCAGGGAAGAAATGAAACATTCAGTAGGAGGCCCAGATTTCTAAAACAATGATTGACTTTCCCTGAGTCAATCTCATCTCAGCAACACACCGGGGTTTTTCCACTGGTATTCAAATGCTTTGATAGCATGGATGGGTTTAAAAGTTTAAAAAAAAAAAACCACAGAAGTATTTATTGATTAGAACATCCAACACCCATTTTATGTATGTTTATGACTTTATTTATGGATAGATAAGTAGCGGTTATTTAATAAACTATTTTACATAATCTTTAACGCTGTATATATGTGTGTATCAATGTGTTGGTATGTGCCTGTGAGTTCAGATGTAGGCATGTGCATGAGAGTACATATCTATGCTAGTGCCTGTGCCTGTGAGTGCAGAGGCGTGTGTATGTGTGTGCCTGTGCCTGTGAGTGCATATCTATGTATGTGCCTGTGCATAAGAGGGCATATCTATGCGTGGGCATGTGCCTGTGAGTTCAGATGTGTGCAGAGACCATGAGTATTGGGTTCAATCCCACACCCTGAGCTTCAGTTACAGGTGTTTCTAAGTCACCCAAAATGGATGCTACAAACTGAACTTGGGAAAAGCAGTACAGGCTTTAAATTACTAAGCCATCTCTCTAGCTCCACTAGAGGTCACTTAAAAGATGGTTTTGGGCTTGAACACCAGCTTATAATCACCATTTCAAAGAAAAACTTCCAGATTATAGATGTTTCTAACCTATATATTGACTTTTCTACCTATAGTACCCTGTATAAGGTTTTAAACACCATATAAACTTGTTGGTTTGTTTGTTTTTTGTTTTTTGTTTTTTTGAGACAGAGTCTGCCTATATAACTCTGACTGGTCTGGAACATGCTATGTATACCAGACGGGCCTCAAACTCACAGTATATATTTAATTAAAAAATTAATGTGCTTTGTAGTTTATGACTTGCTTTAAAATGTATTAAAATATTGAACAGTACATATAAAATGTAAATAAATGTCTGTTGAAAGACAGAATAAATATGTCTATTAAAATTTTTAGACAAGAATACAAAGTTGTATGAGAAAAGCAATGCTCTCTCTATACTTCATATACAATCTAGTAAGTGTGTAAGAAGTAGATTTAGCAGTGTGTGCGTTTATTTCTCTTCTTGTTCTGGTTGCAGATTCTCAGTGTGTGGCTCAGGTTGACCTCAGCATTGGGATCCTTCTGCTGCAGCCTCTGACTGTCAGGATGACAAACAGCCTCCAAGCTTGGCAGATGGAGGTTTGAAGAATTTGTTTTTCTGTTGAATACTTTATCTAGTCATTTTACAAATAGGTAAGAAAATATCTAGTCCGAATTTCTGAAGTGTTTCAAAGAAGAAATGGTATGTTTTAGTGTTCAACTTCTTCAAATAACTTAAAACAAGCCTTTGCCTTCTGTCATAATGAAAGAAGGTTCCAAATACACAAACACATCTGTTTTCACGGCTCAGTCTCTTTAAAGTGTTAGGAGGTATTGAGACGCCCATCACAATAACTAGGGGTACTGCGGTGTTGGTGACCACACACAGGAGGAGGAAGGGACAGAGGAGTTGGAAGTTTGCCGACCCTTCCGTCTATGAACATAACTGGCCTTCTTTGCCCAACCTTCTAAGGGTTTGTTACATCATGGTTAAGAAAGAAAAGCATCATCTCTTAAAAGCAAAAATACTTTGTGTAGGAAGACATTATACAAATTACAGTGTCAAGAGTGGGATGGAATTGCCAATTATAACACACTGCATTCAACGATGACAGCTAAGGGAAGATGACTTTATGGATAATCTCATGTCAATTAACTAAGTTGAGAAAAAATTGATAATATTTTAAACCCCAAGAATGCCACTGTATTTATATTTCTATCCTTTCACCATCTTTCATTAAGATGATGGCCTGTGTCATTTTTAGCATCTTTTAATCTGAAACACTGGGAATGAAGACCTGAACACCAGGGGCCGGAGAGGTGACTTAGTAGCCAAGAGCACTGGCTGCTCTGTCAGGGGGACTTGGGTTCCCAGCACACACCTGGCAGCACACAACCACATGTAATTCCAGTTAGAGGATCCAATATCCTCTTCTGGCCACCACTGGCTCCTGCACATATGTGGTGCACACAACCACATTCACACACACACACACATACACACATACACACACACACACACACACACACATACACAAATAACTTAAACAACAAACTTTAATCCCTGATTTAAAAAGCCATGTACTATATGTAGCTTAAATTTTGGTTCATATGCCCCCAAATTTGGTTCATAACACATATATTAGGGCAGAAAGTAAACTGAGTGTTAACTTCAATGAAAACCCTTTTATTTTAATATCCAAATTATCCTTAAAAGTCTTTCCCCTACACAGTCTCTGATCAGTTATATTTCTTACTCAGATTGGCCTGTTCTTTCAAAAATATTTATTATATTTAAGTATATTTCTGTGAACATTTTTCACATTTAAATACCACCATAAGATTTTTCCTTCCTCTTTGGCATTTGTTATCTTGCTCAGGCTTGGGTGGTATTTTTCACTACGATAGCTTACAAATTTATTTGGAATAATGTTAAGTGCCTACTGCTTTATCCATACCACTGGGGACTCTGTGAGACCACTTTTGCTAAACTATATGTCATATAAACAGTAAAGGGCTTTGAACTATGGGGAGAAAATGAATAGAATAGTCCCTATGTATTGAAATTATGGAAAAATTTTATAAGACCTTTTATGAAACAGTAAACAGTGGGTCCCTAGAAATCAGTAATTATCCCTCGTACATCATATGCCTTACTTTCAAGCTAGTTATCACTTGTGTGGATGAGGTATGCGTATGGGACACTGTTCTTAAAGGATGGCGATTGAAGAATCGGAACGTTTCTACCCTCAGCTTCCTGTTGTTTCTCCCCTAGAGGCATGCACCGCTGCTGCTTGAGCACATTCTTTTCAGAAACAGTCTGTGCATTTTAAAAGGATAAAGAATCTATATTCATATACAAAAGAGTGCATATTTATGCTTTCTATTTGTACAAATGTCAGCACACTATATTCATATTTCTGTACAGATGCAGTATACACTGGGCATTGTGCTCTCTCTTCTTAAATACACCAATTTTCTTTAGAGCCATTTAGGCTCACAGCAAAACTGAGCAGAAAGAATTCCTTATGCCATATCATACAGATGTGTCCTATCCTATACAGCTGTTACCACTACCGAGAGTGGTCCATTGTTCTGACCCATGGACCCACACTGATACATCATCGTCCCAGTTTAGAGTACAATTTTAGAGTACACTTTTGTGTGCTCTCACAATCTTGCCTTCAAGGATAAATCTGTTATAAACATCAGTGTGTAGACATGGCGGTATGCCTGAATGTGGTGTGGGCATATGTTTTCAACCTACACGTGTGCATCTCCATGCCTAGCAGATCATAGGAATTTTATCTAAAGAAAGAAGTAGGTTATCTATGTGGTAAGTTCTTTAATGTGAATACTACCAGGTTGTGTTGCTGGAGCTCAGGGCGGTGTGCATATTTGCTATTGACCATAGTTCCTTGCAAATTTTACTAAGTGCAATATTTCTTCAGATATCCATTTTTTAACTTATTGGCCTTAATAAACAATATGTGGAGAATATGAACACTTAATACTTTAAGAGTAACATGGTTTTCAGAATTCTTGTATCTACAGATTCTACTTTTCATTCCCAGGAACCTAAAATAGTTTCCTGGGAACTTGGACAAAGTAGAAATGTTGGTATCAGAGAACAGAAGGGAACTGGAAAGGAGACAGGGTCAGCTGACTAGGGTCAGGTAGGAGCCCATGCACTGTTTGAGCGACCTGAGGGGGACAGTGTTGAAGGATGCTGGAGACAGTTTGGGGCACCGTGCAGTTGTAGATACTAGAAAGACTTAGGGTTAACTCTGGGAATAATTAAATGGTATGACAGAAGACCAGATCATGGAGGCGAGACAAGAGAAAGTGAAGAATAACCGTGTAGATATTGAAGGTGTCCAAACACACCAGGCTTTCTGATGGAGTGGCTTCGAGCAAACAGTTAAGAGCTTCACGGGATGAAGAGGAGGCTCAGTGAGGTTGCAGGGTACAATCAGAAACAACAGGATTATACAGACTTATTGAGAGTTACAGATCATGTCCTAGCCAGCCACAACTGGGAAGTAAAGTTAAAGTTATGTCCCCGAGGACTTGAGAACACAGACAGAAGATGCTTTTGTGGGAAATACAGAGGAACGAAGATTCCAGGAGCCAGCCAGCTTCCCATGCCACAAGAGCGTTGGGAGTAGGGGGAGGATAGCACTTTGTCTGGCTGTGGGCGGCTGACAACTCACAGGAAGTGTCTCCAGAGGTGGAGATTTGGGAGAAGAGATGAGTAGAAAGGATATGCAGATGAGGTTACGGTCAGAAGAGTCCAGGAAGATTAGAGTTTGTTGTCCGTGTCACAGCAGGCAATGCTTATAGGGACCATGGATCAGTGAGGGCACGGGTAGCACGGACCTATATTCTGAACAGTCTACTTCAGTATGGATTTGACATGCAAGGGAATTTACCATCATATTTTGATTAATACTTGACCATTTTGATAAAATATGTGTTTTGAATACTTCTGTAAAGCTGACATATAGGAGCTTGTGTAAAATAATGGCATCCATGGACCTGTTCATTTCCACCTGTTTTCCTTGAAAATATAGTAGGCTAACAGTTACATGGGACTTCAGTAGGTGTATTTTAAATATGATTAGGTCTATTACTTAAAAGTTCTGCTTACTTTAAAGATTTTAAAGTTAGTTAGTTTGTTTGTTTATTTATTTATTTATCTATTTGTTTATTTATTTATTTATTTTTGTGACATGAAGAGACTATTATAGAGATCCACAACTGGTCAAAATGGAGAAGTGATGTGACGTTGGGGCTCTCAGCCATGAATGATACATCTATGATACAAGCCCTTAACTAAGGCTCAGGGCAAATAGAAGAGGAAAGAGTGGGAAGATTCAAGGAACCAGAAGCTCAGGATACCTGGTGATAAATCGTGTCCATTCGACATCACTTGAAAAATGCACCCACTAACTCTCAACAATGTAGTTGCCTGGCCAAGGCCACCACAATGACAACACCAGCTGACATGCCAATTCTGACAGAGACAATGTCACATGGTCATACTCCTAGATGAAGAGCCATAGGAGGTCAATCAATATGCAGAATTTCCAGTCACTACCCATGACATAGCTGCTAAGTGCTGGGGTCACAATCTCACCCAAACCAGCAGTTAGCACTTTGAATCATTTCATTTGCCGAATGACCACTCCCTCCACAAGTTCTCTCCCCACACTTCCACCTGTCTGTCTTGCTCAAACTCTCCTCGGGGGACTCTGAGCATCCAGCCGAATGGAATACTTTTTCTTCTCTCAGTGAAACAACATTGTGTTTCACATTTGTTTTAGAAACTGCTAAGAACTGAAGGCCAGTTAGTCACTCTGCCTGTCCTTTCTCAGGCCGAGGAGCCAGTGGGGGTTCCAGGATAGCCTTTGAATATTAGTGGGTAGACACATTGCACTCAGCTGGTCAGAGTCTGACCTTGGGACACTGGCTGCTTCGACTCAACTTCCTGCATTTCTTTGTGGCATCAGAAAAGCAACAGTGGGGTAGGGGAGAGTCTAGAACTCAGAACATACATGCACACACGGAGGCACATGCAAACTCTGGGGAAGAGGGTCCTTAGCATTCTTCTCTTTCTTTGAGGGAAACCGACTTCCTGAACATGTTAGAGCTGTGTGTGTTGTGTGTGTGTGTTGTGTGTTGTGTGTGTGTGTGTAGTATATACATTTACAAAAGTGAAAGGCATACTTTAAAACATTGAAACAAATCTTTTAGCAGTATGACCTCATCCTCTACCCTCCCTCCTTCCCTCCTTCCCTCCCTCCCTCCCTCCCTCCCTCCCTCCCTCCCTCCCTCCCTCCCTCCCTCCCTCCCTCCCTGTTTCATTCTTTCCTTTTCCTCTTCCCCTTCCTCTTCTTTTTCTCCCTTTAACATAAACAAGTTGACTGCAATAGAGCGAAGTGTCAGAATTATTAGATGAGGCTGCACCCGCACAGTGTCTCTTAACGATATCATTTCCCTTTTTGGGGGAATTTTAATGGAAGCATAAAACCAGCTAAGATGACTGGGATCACAACTAGTTTGCCTAAAACCTGAGCTAGCTTCTACCCTGACCTCACAGATAGCTCCCGCCTCAGCTCCCACCACCCTTCACTCTTCACTGACATTAGTCACAGACTGTCCCCGGCAGGAAGGACCAGGCAGCATCTCTAAATATCATGTGGAAAACATGCCCAGAGACACAGTTTAAAAAAATATATAAACAACATGAGATTTGTGTCTTCTAGAAATAATAGGAAGCTCCGCCCATGAAACCCCAGCAGTTACATGGCTGCTTAAACAAGATCTCTTTAAACAAGTACAACACCAACAGACATGCTAGCACGGAAAGGGGAGATCTCACCGGGCCCCACCCCTAGACACAGAACTAGAGGCAAGTCAGGAATGATGGTCGAGGATAGATAGTCCACCCCAGGGACGAGCCCCTAAACTGTTATCTGATACCAAGTGGTCAGCCCTGAAGTCATGTACGTGCAAGCACAACTAAATGGACTGAGCAGTTTGCATTTATATATCTAAACATTTATACACAAATATATGACAAGTAAAGAAAAAGAAGCCATGAATTTGAGAGGGAGGATCGTGGTGGTAGGGGAGCTGGAGAGAGGAAAGGAGGAAACATATACAATTATATTTTAGTTAAAACAACACAAGCAACTTTTGAAGACATGACCTAACTGGGCTTTGTGAAGTGAAGGCTGGAAGTGCACAGTTAATTTCACGAAGACTGATGTTTTATTAGAATGTTTCAAATGTTTCAAACCCGCTGCAAGGGAAGATTTCTTTCACCTCCTTTACAGATCACTGAAAATAAGAGGCAAGCCTGGCGCCACCCAGGGTTCAGCCATGCCGTTTTCAAGCTCCAAACAGGTATTGATTTTCATTTCAAACTCTAATGCCAGAATTAGCAGTGTCAGGTTGAATTAGAGGTGGATGGTTGGGAGAGCTCAAAAGCAAATCGTGGGCCCAGCCAGGCTGCTTTTTCTGGCACTTTCCTCCCTTTTCATGCTTTAAAGGAAATGAAGCACAGGATACAAGACCCCCTTCAGATTTATTGTGCCCAAAGAGGTATTTAGCTCGGCTCTACTCCTAGGTCTGTATGGGAGAATCTCTTCTCCAAGTTCACCAACGGGTGAGTGCACCTAGTGTGGGTCAGCCTATCGATGGTAACCATGTTTTATATTCCATAAGAAGAAGCTTGCCTGTATCGTTACTGATAGGAGCAATCTTGTGTCTTTGGAAACTTGAGGTCTTCTGATACACAAAGATGGCTTTTCTACCTGTCCTACACTGCCTCTCTTGTTGTACTAATGGTTTCCATAATTTATACGAGAGCACAGTCAAGCATCCACAGCATGGAGTGGGTGTAAACTGCATGGTGTTTTAAAGTACAGTGTACAAGATTTACTACTAAAATGTTAATTTAAGATCTGTTATGGTCACAAAACAGAACTTCCTGCTCCGTACCTTCAGTACTAGGCTCTATTGACAGTACCTCAGATAGGACAATGTCATCGCACCCTGGATTCCTCCTTTTATGTAAGGAATGGCACAACAGGAAAAGCCATTTGCAAAGAGATTCTTTGCTTTCTGTACTGCAGCTGGGAAGCACAGCTAATTCCCTCTGTCAAACTCCCAGCTCAGCGATTGATGTTGGAGAAAGTTCAGTCTCCTAGAGTGAGAGGAGTTTACAGACTAGCCTTCAGCTTGCAGATCCTCCGTGCCAGCCTTAGGGGAGGACAGATTTTATAAATAAAATATCGGTGAACAGCAGTAGTCACAATATTATTACAAACCTAAAGGAAAAAAAAAGATATCAAAGGGTTTGGCTACATGAGCCAGCAACAAGTCAGTACTGGCGTCTCTGAATCAGTCAGGGCTGGAACAGAATGCAAGACTAAATATCCTCAAAGAGGGAGTTCTGTATCAAGAATGAGGGGCGTGGAAGGTGTCAGAGTCTGAATAGACTTAGGACTAATTTTCTACTGGGCTCAACATTATGCTGTTAGGTATTTGTATTTGTGAAGCAATTACACATTTTAGGTAAGCACTAGATTCTGAAAACTGATTTGTGATCCCGTTTTCAATATCCAGATATTAAAATACTGGCTGATCCATTAGTTCTGGGCGATTGTAGTTGAGGTGACAATATTCATTTGAAGTAACTTTTCCTGTAGTGAATGTGTGTGGGGCGAGGAGGGGTGGGGTGGGGCAGGGTGTGTGCAGTTATCCTCTCTCCCAATCCTGGAGGAAAGGGTGGTTATGCTAACGGGGAAGACGCATCACATCTCCAATTTCACAGCTCAGTATAAACACAGCATCTCCCAGGAATGACCTGAAATTTAATTTAGTCTTGTATCACAGGTTGGAAATCCAGTTCAAAGACTGACCAGAACCACACGTCCACTATCCCAGAAGTGAGTTTTCTTCTGGGAGCTGTCATCCAAAGGGCCTTTGATCTGAAAATGAGCAGCGATCTCTGGACTCACCTCATTGGAGTTGACTGAATTTCAACTTGTGTTTAAATAGAGTCAGAACCTGTGGTTTTCTTTAGCAAAGACTTTAGTCTGGTTTTTATGTCTATTCTACTATTTTCATGTGTGAGAAACCCTATTACCCATGAAGTTCAAAAGATACTACGTGCCAAAAACCAGAATAAAAATTGTGTATCTGGAGTTTGCCATGGTTTTGTGCAGAGTGACTGGGGTAAGACCAACCAAAGATTCATTGCTTGTGGAGGCAGAATAAAGGCTGAAGGGACAACTCCATTTCCATTAGGATTAAGAAAGGTAGGCTCAGGTGGAGAGATGGCTCAGTGGTTTAGAACACTAGTTGCTCTTCCAGAGGACATAGGTTCTATTCCCAGCACCCACATGACAGCTCACGACCACCTGTAATTCAAGACCAGGGGATCTGATACCTTTTTCTGGCCTCTGATGGCCTTGCATGCACATGACAGCAGATGCATATGCAGTCAAAACACTGATATACATGAAAAAAAAGAGAGTAACATTGTTTCTGACTAAGCTCCTGTAAAAGCCGAACCGAGCCATCTCCTACAACAGCCAACTGCAAACATACTTTTAGGTGGTAGGCATCTGCAGAATGTTTTTTATCACTTTTTATGGTATTGGAAATACCGCTCAATTAAAAAAAATTAGAGTAAGTCAATTAACCAAAGGGCATAAGGTTTCGGATGGTTATTCTCTGTGTCACATCACATTCTTCAGCAACTGGCAAGCACTCTTGAGCAAATGCATTCACGCCCTCCGTCCGTTTTGTATGCTGCATGTATATTTAGTGTGAGATAAGACTTGGATGTCAGCGTGGGATGCTGAGCTGGGAGGTCAATGCTGCCTTGTACTCCTCTGGGTACGGGGTGAGCTTTGCAGGTAGTAGCTGTGCACTGTCTCTAACCAGATTTTATTTTTATAGGTTTGTCTCCACTGCTCTCTTTGCTTAGTCTTTCTTGAGTGTGGTGTAATATACATAATTTCAATAACCAGGGACTGTCTCTGCACTCAAAACCACCTGCTGGCTTATATTAGTTAATTAATGATGGTTTATTTGAGTTACTAATTTGATTGGAGCTGATTGTTTTTAGGGCAGTTTCCTTAAAAGAGTTTTTTTTTGGGGGGGGGCCTAGAGGGGGAGCTCAGATCAATATTTTTTCTTTTCCTTTTCTTTTGACTATTTACATTTTTTCTCCTTTTCTCTCACCTGGGGCCTTGCATTAGAATATTCTAAGCCTCCTTTTATAGAATGTTGACTGTTTGACAAACAGTACTGATCGTGAATCTACAGACCACAGTCATTTTCTCAAGTGCTAATACAGAAGATTGTTTTAAACTCATTTCTGTCCCATTGTCTGACTGTGTGAATTTAATGGTGGCACAACGTATGTAGCAGGAGCAGCTCGGCCGCGTCTACTCTTGTTGGTGGGATTTCTTTCTTTCTCTTTTTAAACAACGTTTTTAAACCTTTACTTTTATTTATTTATGTGAATGGATACTTTGCCCATGTGTGTGTCTGTACACTCTGTGTGTGTTGGATCCCCTGGGCCTGGAGTTACAGATGGTCCTGATCTGCTAAGTAGGTGCTGGGAACTGGACCCAGGTCTTTTCTGGATAAGCAGCCAGTGCTCTTAACCCCTTAGTCATCTCCCTAGCACTTGGTCTCTGTTGCCCTCTCTCCATGTCTCTGTCTCTCGTTGTCTGTCTTTCTCTGTCTCTATCTCTGGTTCTCTGCTGGTCTTGGTGTCTGTAACGTAGAAAAATCTATGTTCTGTGAAAACTGACTATCTTTTTCACTGTGATTTAGTTTCTGCTGCTGTTACAGCACAGAGAGAAGCCCCTCTTCAGGCAAAGTGTGTGTGTGTGTGTGTGTGTGTGTGTACAATTGTTAGATACACAATTTGGGTCTGCAAGAACAGTGGCTTCATAATTTGTAGCATGGTTTACGTAGATTTCAAGAAATCTTGAAGTAATTAACTTGTGTGCCTGCCAAGACTTGGATTCAAGAGTATTTTCCTGAGCCCACACCCCTCCCAGCAAAGACTGTTCAAGTGATAGCAAAACGTATATTTTCAATTTCTGCTCATAATTCACATATACCATTTTTGGGAACAAGGCACAATTCATATGTGTGTGTGTGTGTGTGTGTGTGTGTGTGTGTGTGTGTGTGTGTGTGTTTCCCAGTGGCCACAGACTTAAAGGTTGACTGGCTGGTCTAATATTGAGGCATACAACTAAAGAATAATTTGCCATGTTTTTCTGATATGCTTTCAAAATATAGAAAACACACACACACACACACTTTATGGTCACAGACATGACTCGAAAGCAGTGAGCTTGCTTGGAAGGCATGGGGCTCTGTTATCAGCACCACATGTGTTATATATTTATATACATATATAAATATTTCTATGCGTATAGGCACAAGTGTAATACAGGCACAGAATCCACACCGGCTATCAGAGTTGACAACCACAGCCAAGTTTTGCTATTGTCACTGAGCTGAGCTGTGCCTGTTTAGATGGAGTTACTTTTGTCTCTTGTAACTGAGGCTGGCATGACGTTTTCATAGTGACGACCCATCTTTGCATCCTCAACAGTTCAGCTCACGTCCTTGGTTATTCAGAATTAGGACATCCGGCACACTGGTTCCGCTCACCGCTTTTGTCTTATCTGTGTGACTTTCAGCTTCACATGACAGAGAGGCCCCTTAGCTCTGCTGCTCTGCTTTTGATGTCTACCCCTTCCAACAATGCATGAGCTACGTTAAGCCGCGAGACCTTCTAAATCTCTTTATGTTGAAATTAGTAAAGCCATGTTCGTGATCTCCTCTTGGATGAAGATTTTCCCGAACACACCCATCCCTCCGTTTGTTTTCTCCTGTTTCAGATCTTAATAAATACAAGGCATTCTCATTGCTGATACTCTGTCTTTGAGTCCAGCTCATTATCTCATAGAGGTTGTAGACCCCAGCTTCTGTTATTCCTTCAAAATGTGTAACAGGGGAGAGTAATTGTTTAATGCTTTTCAGATAGATTTAGTTAAATGACATGTTTTAAAAATATATAGTCTCTTTTAAATATATATTTATATATACTAATTTTACGTGTACATTTGCCTGCATGTCTGCATGTGCATCATATGTGTGCCTGATACCATGAAAGACCAGTAGAGGGCGCTGGAGGTCCATCACATTGGAGTTATAGATGGTTGTGAGCTGCCATGTGGGTGCTGGGACCCAAACCTGGGTCCTCTACAAGAGCAGCAAGTACTCTTACCACTGAGCAACCTTTCAGCTCCTAAAATGTCTTTTTAGAGACTAGGTGAAAGAGGACAGAGAGCACATGGCAAGACAACAGTGAGGCAGCATCAATCAGATTATCTTGGTTATCATCTAAAGTGAGCCCCAAGAGAGGAATTGGAACTTGAACAGCAGGCACTGTGACTACCCAGCGTGCACTCTCAGACCACCAGGATGTGTCTGACTGTCATCTGCACATGTTTCATACTCACATATAGGGTCTTCAGTTTTTATAGGTTGAGTCCATACAACTACTAAGCTTTGTTCTTGAGAAAAGACACCACTCATTAAAAGAGCTGGTTATTTCTAAAGCCACAGGGAAGACAATAGCGATGTCCAGAGAACTTCGGTCTCTGCTTGTGGCCCATCTGCTACGACGAAGCAATCCACTGACATTTCAAGAACACAGAGCAGAGAAGACTCCCAAATAGGTACCTATATTGACACATATGGATGTGAACTTCCTCATGATTTCCAACACTCAGAATGAGGTTCTGCAGTAAGTATTCAATCACATTATGATTGGTTCCATCTCATGAGTGATTGGGGGAGAAAATAGACTCCGATTTGTAGCTGCTGTCTTGTGCCAGATTCTTATTAAAAACAGTACATTCCTGTAGCCCAGAGGGCTGACAGTTTCTTCCTAAGCAGGAGTGCTGCTGGAAGCTAACCTCGAGGGGCTACTGAGAGAGTCAGAGATGCAGCCTGCCCCTCTAAGGGGGCCTGGGAGGGGCAGAGAACATGGGAATCTTATTGTGTTGCCAAGCCTCCGTCACCCTGATAAATAATATTTCTTAGGGCTCTGCTAACTTCTAACTCTATGATTAATTGGTTTCTAAGTGCACAACTAAGAATAATTGATCTGAAAGGGAAACACCTTTGAATCAGTGTGGGAGGTGCGTACAACCCTAGCCACGTTAGCTAGCGTTTTTCCTGTTTTGTTTTTTATCATGTTCAAACATAGGTGTCGTTTACTTCTATTTCATCACTTGGGCTTGACATTCTATCTAAAGATGATCAAAATACAATAAAAGGATTGCTGCCAGATGAGGCTCTTAACAACCTTGAGTGAGGTAAGGCTTGGAGACACTGCAGAGGAGCAGAAAGGCGCTGAATAAATTCAGTTCAAACAAGACACTCCTGTCCTGAGGTACCACTAATGTGCCTGCTTTTTTATTATTGTCTGAAGAAAGTGACAGCGAGTGTGAAGACAGGGTTTTGTTCTTTGCTTTCCCACGAAGATCGTCGGTTTCTAGTTTACTGCCTTCACCTTTCATGGACGAGACGGTAACTCTAACATCAGCATTCTGTACGTGTTCCTATGTGACAGAACTTCCCTCTCAAAGCCTTGACTAATGTTGTACATCTATTTTGTGCACTATCTCATCACATAATAGGCCTAGAAAATACAGTGAAGCTGGCTGTAAGGATTCCAGGGTTCTGGATGTGGAGGCAGGAGGATTAGGAGTTGAAGGTCATTGGCTGCACTGTCAGGTCGAGGCCAGCATCAACTGAGCCTTTGGACATGCTATCTAAAAAAATTAAAAAAAAAAAAACCAAACAACCAAATAAAGACAAAAATGTAGTTCAAATTTGGAAGAATTTTGGGCTTATTTAAGATATTTTGGGAGCTGTAGAGAGGACTCCTGGTTAGGAACACTGGTTCCAGAGGACCCAGGTTCAATTCCAGTACCTACATGGCAGATCATAGCTTCTGTGACAACAGTTCTAGGGGAGCTGACACCCTCACACAGACATGCATACAAGCAAAACATCAACACACATAAAAGGAAAATAAATCAATCGATAAAAAACATAAAAATTGTTTTCATCTTGCATTGGTGATGAGAGAGAGAGAGAGAGAGAGAGAGAGAGAGAGAGAGAGAACACTGGTAGGCTCTGGTATAATGGAATTCTGAAGATTAAATCTGGGTTACCAGACAAGTGACCTACCACTGAGCTATGCCAGTAGCTCTTCATTTTCTCAGGATAGTCTTGCTATGAAACTCAGGCTAGCCTTGAACTTTAGCTTCCTCCTGCCTTAACTTCCTGTATATTTTAAAGGCATATGTATGTTGTTTTATATATATATATATTTTAAATACAATGGTCTACTGTCTTATAAATTTAGAACATTATGTTCTCAAGGTAAAAAGGAAATGAGGTGTGGTGGTGCACATCTTTAATCCCAGGACTCAGTAGTCAGAAGCAAGTGGATCTTGCAAGTTCAAGACCAGCCTGCACAACACACACAGTGGTTCCAGGAAAGCCAGGGCTACATAGGGAGCACCTGTCTTAAAGAAGAAGAAGAACCAGGTGTGGCACATGCCTTTACTATTTGGAAGGTAGAGGCTGCCCAATCTACATAACAAGCTCCAGGCCAGTCAAGGCCACATAGTGAGACCCTGCCTCAAAACAGCCACAACAACGAAAGAAAGTTGGCAATACAATTTACACAGAGATAAATTATTAAAACAATCAAACTATAATTTAAGTGCCCAATTATTTCTTTAAAAGAAACAAGAAATCACAAGGAAGTGTGTGTACAGAATGCAGTAGGCTTTTCACTTACCACTATACAAATCAATTAATGGGGTGAGTTTGGAAACAAAGCTCTAGTTTTTATCTTATGGGAAATAAGTACATGCTTGTTCAGGGATGGCAAAGGATGCTCATGCCAACATACTTGCTAGCTCGCACTTCCAGTCAATTCTGTGTGTCATGTGGCCCTAAATCAAGAGCACCTGAGACAGACAATGCTCAGAAGATGGGCAGACCTGGGCTTCAGCCCAGACTCACCATTTCAGATGATGATAATGCTTTGTGGCAGTATTGGGAAAGAGATGCTTGGTCTAGGAGGGCAAATTTAAAGGAGACAAAGCAACTGTCAATAATTCTGACACTAATTCTCCACACCTCTAGAGGGCTCTGCTGCTCAGAGATGCCACATACTGCATTCTTGGGGTGCACAGAACACTCAGGGCAAGGTAGGAATCCTAGGGAGTGAATCTGAGGACCAAAGAGGTCTGAGTTGTAGTCTTACTTACTCACACTCAGTCTCTTTGCATATCTCTGGGCAAGAAGAGGGAGAAGGAGGAAGGAGAGGGGAGAGGGAGGGAAGGGGACAGAAGAAGAGAGAGGGAAGGAAGAAGAGAAAAAGAAAGCTATAAAGCAAGCAAGCAAGCAGATGGTCATACAAATGTTTGTATTTAGAAACCGACACCAGTAAATGTAAAGAAATGACCAGTTGGCAAATCTCAAACAGACGACGATGGTTGTGTAAGTGAACAGTTTTGACACAGGTAGAAATGAATTTGGTCAGGATCACCATGTACAATCTGGGTCTCCTTATTTTTTTATTTTTTATTTATTTTTATTTTGTAGACTTAATTTTTACTCATCTCTCTTGTGAGTCTGCATGTATGTATGTGCACATACATGTAGGTGTCTTTGGAGGCCAGAAGAGGGTGTCAGAGCTCTTGGAGCTGGACTTACTGGCATTTGTGGGCCGCCTGATGCAGGTGTTGGAAACCCAACCCTTAGACTCTGCAAGAACAGGAAGAACTCTTAACTGCTGAGCCATCTCTCCAGCTCCTTGAAGCTATTTGGTTTTTTTTTTTGTTTGTTTGTTTGTTTTTCTTTTTCTTTTTTTTTTTTTTTTTTGTGGTCACTTCTCTTGATTTCTGCACCAATACATATTGCTAAGCAGAAGATTTCTAATACCTCCATCATTTCCCTGGTATTAACGGGTATGTAAGGGTAGCTTCATTTTGTAGGGCATGGGAAGGACCAAGTATTCATAGATGACTATATATTGTATAGATTTCCTGTCTGATAGAAAGAAGGAATGAGGAAAACTGAATCGGTTGTGATGAAACCATTCATTTTTAATATTTGCTAATATTTGTTGTAATTGTTAAACCCCAGTGCAGTGATTTTCAGAGCTGGTGTTAATGACTTACTTGGTGGATAGGTAGACCTCAGCATTACATTTTGTGGGATCTTTGTTAAGTGTATGAAATCATACTCTTGCCAGATACAAATGGCAAATATTTTTTTCCCTCGCTTTCTCTAGAGAAAACCTCTGGTTAGATTAGAAGAGATCTTGCAAGGGTGGTGAACTGGGAAGAAGTCAGGCAGCGGGCAGAAGTGTGCCTTTACAGCTAGACATTCAGCAGCGACTAGGGCAAAGGTCAGTGACGAAAGCCAGCAGGAGCTTCTTTAGAATCACACTGCCCAGTAAGCCCCAGAGACTGTGATGGCCAGCCAGCCATTGTTAGCAAGGTGACCCACAGAGCAACTCTGCAGACTCCCAGGGGTGTACTGGCTAGTTCTGTGCCAACTTGACACAGCTGGGGTTATCACAGAGAAAGGAACTTCAGTTGAGGAAATGCCTCCATGAGATCCAACTCTAAGGCATTTTCTCAATTAGTGATCAAGGGGGAAAGGCCCCTTGTGGGTGGGACCATCTCTGGGCTGGTAGTCTTGACTTCTATAAGAGAGCAGGCTGAGCAAGCCAGGGGAGGCAAGCCAGTAAAGAACACCCCTCCATGGCCTCTGCATCGGCTCCTGCTTTCTGACCTGCTTGAGTTCCAGTCCTGACTTCCTTGGTGATGAACAGCAGTATGGAAGTGTAAGCTGAATAAACCCTTTCCTCCCCAACTTGCTTCTTGGTCATGATGTTTGTGCAGGAATAGAAACCCTGACTAAGACACAGGGGAGTCTAGCTCCAGCTCCAACTCCTGCTAGTCTAGATTGGTGAGCCTTGGTTTTAGTTCTCTGCGTGTGTGTGTATGTTCATGTGTGCATGTGTAGAGGCTAGAGGCTTATGTCACGTGACCTCATCATGCTCCCACCTCACCTTTTAGGCAGTCTCTTGCTGACCTCAAGGCTCCCTGGCTGGCTAGAGTGGATGGTCAGTGAGCCTCCGCTTGGGACCCCTTTGCTTCCATCTCTATCCCAGGATTACAGGAGTGTGGAGCCAAACTTAGCATTTTATTTGGGTCCTGGGGATCTGAACTCAAGTTTTACACATGTGGAGAAGCACTTTGCCCTCAGAGCCTCTCTCTGGCTTCATGAAGGGGTGTGTCTTGTGCCCTATCACCCTCTGGCTGGGACACTGGGGGAAGATTACTTAACACCTCCAAACCTTCACTCTCTTACTGAGAAAGAGAGCTTCCACACCCTTCATGTTCTTTGTTCTGTTTTGACAACTGCCCTGGATCCTTAGTAGTTCTGTTCTGATGGCCAATTCCTTATCTTTGTCTGACTTTCTACTTACCCAAATGAAAACTGAACACTTTGTCCCATGGCTTCAGGCCTGGTAAATATGACTGCTCACTAATAATTCACCTCTCAGACAATAATATGCCTTAATTTAGTGGAAGGAGGCACCCCTTCTTCATCACAACCCACATTTATATAAAGAACTGTAGTTTACACAGTGAAATCTTGGTTAATCCACACAGCCCATGCCAAGTAGGACCCCACTGCCTACACTTTATGGGTGAGGGGTGGGAATAAGCAGTCAAATGATGGTTTTTTTCAAGGATACATGCATAACTTGGGACTCAAGTTCAAGATCAGCTACCGCTAAGTCCAGTATTCATTGACTGTTGTAGTCAGTATGAAGGAGAGGGAACACTGAGAAATATAAGAATTTCCTACTGGGTGATTGATACCACTAAAACAGCAATGGAGAGATGCCTCCTGCCATTCACAGATAAGTGTGCCGAAGGCAAGCTATTTAACTTGCCCAGGTCTCAGTTTCTTTGTCTTTAAAATGGAAGTGTTGGACAAGGTAACACCCTGGACACATCACAGTTCTATGATGCTGTGACTCAGTGAACACACAAACACCATCCTTGTGGGTTTTAATGCCAATTTCCATTTTCTTATCATTTTGTATCAGGTGTACATGGAGTTTGTAGTTACCAGAGAAACCTGATAAGAGTTTCAAAAGTGCTTTATGACATTTCAAGAAAGAAGCAAAGATACAGAAAATTGAAGATTTGACTGTGAGTCTTTAAACAGGCAGTGTCACGTTGACACAGCAGCGCCTCCTGAGGAATTGTGCCATGTCTCACAGTGCTCAGTTTTAGGATGGATATACAAAGGGGAAGTGGTATCAACATTCAACCATCCCAGCAGCTGAGTTAGCTTGAGTTTTCATAGGGTCACCAGTATGGAAACACAAACATACTCATGGATTAAACTGGATTAAAAAGTCAGATGTGAAGCAAGATCAAGCCATGCAGCCTATATTGGCCTTGCCCAAGTTTAAGTACTACCCTCTATTTATTATTATAAACAGTTGGATAAGATGCAGCTCAGTATTAGACAACAGGCTAAGGGCAGAGTTAAAGGAAAAGATGTTTCAAACTAACTGCCCCCCTTCCTTAACACGACGACGCTGGCCAAGCTATGAAATTGTGATGGAAATATTTGGGCTGGTGTGTCTGAAAAAAAAATATACTGATCATTTCACTCTTCCTGGCTTTTAATGCTCCAGGGTTTTGGAGACGAATAGGAGTAATAAGTTCACTTTGCAGGATTAATGCAGTAATTCTTTATCATAAGGGCAGAGCATTACCTCAATCTGATTTTGCTACAAAATGGTTCAAAGTCTATTTTTAATGATGGCCCTAATTTGTTAACACCTTTTACATTATTAATCCCCTTTATATCCAAGTAGTTATTGCATGTCATAACAATGTATCTATGCAGGGAATTTAATAGTGTTTTCTAGATGTCAAGAAAAGGCTTGTTCCGCAAAATGCTATTAAACTGATAATGAGCTAAATATTTGCCATAGCAAACCCTGAAATTACTATATCAATCAGCATTGGGCCCTCTTATTCAATAAACAGAAATTAACCTATTAACTACAACTTTCAGCCACAAAATGCTGCTTCCAGCCCCTGCTCTCCATCCCTAGTCTTTATTTTCTTAAAACCACGTATTGTCCTAAAGTCTCAGAGTTTTGGGTAAAATTTCAGTGTTAACGCTGGTGATGCAGACCCTGAACAAGATGTGAAATCATGGGTGCTTTCTCAGCTACAGTGACTGTTGAGTAGTTTTAACCTTCCTTTAAGGTAGGCACCCACTTATACACAAAAAATTAGATTCTACCAGATAAAATAATGAAACTTGCTTTCAGATTTTTCCAGATTTCCATTTCTTAAAATGAAGGTTTCTCTAGTAATTATAGAACGTGACTACAGTATCTCTATAAAAGATATAGGAAAGGTGGCTGAGGACCAGCCATTGGTCAAATACGGCATTCAGATATTAAAACAGAGATGAAGCATCTATTTTTCATAGCCCCAGAAGAAAGCTGTATATTCAAGGATACATTATATATAATCAAAGCCAAAAGAAAGCCTCATTCCTACTGGGTTTTAAGCAGTCCTGGGTGAGTGTATTGGGCAGCTTCATGGGTTGCCCAGATCCAATTATCCTCTTAGTGACACACAGTGGCATTTGGCTAAAGATCAATGCTGTATGGCAGTGTATGGGAACTGGGTTTAGTTCTAACAGCACTCTGCTGGTACTTACATAGTTAAAAGAGTTTGCATGCCTTTGGTTGTCTTCATGATTTCTGATTTTCTGGGCAACATGGCACTGCACATTTTATGCCATTTAAAGTCAGGTGATGTTGATGTTTAAATGGTGAATTTAGAGATTACAGGGGTGGCTGTGTGTATCAAAAATAATATTTGGTGGCTGTGTTTCATAGTTTGCAGAGCTTTTGGTATCTGTTTCTACAGGTCCTTTGGAGCAGGCAGAACAGCACAGTGTTTCTATTGAGGAGTTACAAGGTAGCTCTAGAGCAATTAACTGATTGGTTAAGTCAGTGTGGGCACTAGGGAGAGGGCTCACTTCTGGTTACCTCCCTGACTCACTAGGGGAAGCTGATAGATTGTTGAAATGCCACTCACTTTGAAGCCCAAATTCTTTGGTGTGAAGTCTCTCCATCTTTTTTTTTTTTTTTTTTTTTTTTTAGCATAAAGTTATAGGGCACCCCTGATATTTTTGACACATGCACAGATTTTATAATACTCGAGTTAGGGTAAGCACCTGTTTCCTCCAATTTGTGCCTTTTGTTTGTAATGAAAGCATTCAGATTTCTTTCTTCTAGTTTTAAAAAATGTATCCACTATATTATTGTCCTCGGTAGTCAGGCTCTTGCATCCAGGAGTTGTAGAGGGTTTAAAAAGTGCAGCCAGGGCAGAGGGCCCAGGGATCTTGTGAAAAAGCAGACTGTGGTCAGCAGATCTGGAGGAACCTGAGAGTCTACGTTTCAAAAAGGCTCCTGGACTCAGGCAGGCAGAGCTCAAGCGGAGGATCAGATAGCTCTCCCTTAACACCAGGACTCCATGGAGACCTTGATGGGCAAATGCCATATCTCCAGGGGCTCTTTCAGATGGGAGGACTTACTTCCTTGAGCGGCCCTGTAATTTCTTTGATTTCATTGGCTCCTGTATGGCGTTCACTCCTAAGCTTCAGTTTGTTCCAAGTTAAATAGTCTTGTGAAAGCATAGTCTCTAGTTAGAGCCTTTGGGAATAAGGATCGAGTAGGGCCTCAATGGTAGTTCTAAGAATAGATTTACAAATTAGCTTAGGGCCAGATACCTGCTCAGTCAGACTCCAGTACATGGCCTCATGTGGCTGAGCCTTGGATCTTTAGATTGCAAGGTGGGCGCAGTGTGCAGAAGCTGTGCTTAGTCGCTAAGTACATCCAAACCCTGTACATTGGAGAAGAGCAGGCACCCCACCTATAGCCAGCACCACATCTTTGTAGGAAGAGACAATGACGCCTGCAAATTGCCAAGCATCCGGCTGAGCCTGGCGTTGCAAGGGCTCCACAAATCTTAGTCATTACTTTGCATTAGTGCTAAAGTCTTATCTGTTATTATGTCCAATTAGTACATGGAGCCCTGATTTGTTGATACCCTAATGAGGACAGGAACCATTGATTAAATAGACTAATCATAATCTTGGATGAGGGAACAGGCCTTACAGGCACGCTATGTGAATATGCCTAACAGCAGAGAGCAAAGCTTTCTTGATTAAGAAACGCACGGACTTCGGTTGTCAGTTTTATGTTATTATCACAGAGACCTGTGGCTCTCAACCCTCCTAATGCTGCAACCCTTTACTGCCACTGGGGGCAGATAAAGGGAACTTGTCTTAAGCACTGCCATTTTGACTTCAGACTCCACTTTACCTATGCTGACCAACCTCCTCTCTAAGCACCGATAGTTATGCAAAACATAATGACTGTACCTAAGAACAGAAAGAGCAAATGAATTTGATTGGTTGGGCAAAAAACACATTGAATGTCAGTTGACAATGATGGAACCCTGGGGAAAGTCCCTAATCCCCAAGGTCTGATTGGTGAAAAATTATAACTGTAACTTGGCCCAGAGGCTTGGGGGGTTTTGTGGTTACAAACCCTGCTTCAGCCCCTACTCAGGGCTGCCAGAAGAAACAAGGCTGTGGAGTTCTTGTCTGGTGGTCTGGATCCATCAGCTACTCTGTGTATGTGGGGGGAATAATAAAAGATTTTGTTGTTTTGGGAGCCAGCTGGTGTTTTCTCACCCCTTTCCTTGTGGCCCACAGCAGACATAGTGTAACAAATATAGTTCTTCATGATGTGGTAACCCCAACCCTGAGACTATTTTTGTTGCTCCTTCATATCTGTAATTTTGTTACTGTTATGATTGTAATGTAAACATCTGTGTTTTCCAACTGTCTTAGGCAACCCCCATGAAAGTTTGACTTCCAAAGGGCTTGTTTGAGACAAGTTGAGAACCACTGACCTAGACGGTCCCTACTGTTTTATACATACTATTACTGCATCATTTCCCTCCCAGCCCCTCTGATGCACTCCCCTTGCTTTCTCAAATCCATGGCCTTTAAAAATATTGTTCACACTCGCGCACACACGCACATACGCACGAAAGGATGGATTTCTTTTGTTGTACCTGATCTTGGCACTCTCTCTCCCTACATGCGGTGCCTTTGAAATTTCTAGGTGACCTTGAGGTATCTAAAATTTTACCAAAATTTATAATAATATGCTAGTGGGATTTCTGCACTCTGTGTAAACACAAGCTGCTCAGCTTGTATAATGTTCCCTGAATGTATATGACCTCAGGGCTGACCTCTTGTTACTGCGTAAACAAATCGGTTTCCACCATTTTAAAAAGCCCATCAGATTAGATCTCACAGCTTCTTTGTATGGGAGCATTCATGGACGGTCCAGATTTACTTTAGATTTGGCTTTTCCTTTTTCTCCCCACCCCTAATTTCATCCATGATTCCTTTGTCCCCCAGTAAGCATGCTAGAATCTGCTTCAGTGAGGCTCACACAGTGAGCCAGCTTGTTTTTCTGCAAATGTCTTTATCCCGCCCATGGTCATAAGGTTTTCTGTGTTTACCATTCTGGGTGGATGGTGACTTCTCTTGTTAGAGCAAGGTCCATGTCCTGACTTCCATTACTCTCATCAGATAGTGTGTCATCTTGTCCTGTCTAGTAAAGTCTTCGCCTTCTGGCTGCTATTCAGATCTTTGCTCTCTTTGAAGTTCTGCAGTTTTACTCTGAGGTTTCCAAACTGTGGATCTTTTTTTCTCTTTTATTTGACCGTGCTGTGAACCTCATTTCTTGGCCCTTCTCATTCTTAACCACTGGGCTACTGGGTGGTGCTTTTCTCCTATTTTCTCGTGATGTAGCTCTCCAAGTTTTGTATCACAGGTATTTCTAATTGTTTCTTAAAAAAGACTTTTTTATTTGTATTTGCATTTTGCCCATATGTATGTATGTATGTATACATGCATGTATGTATTTGTGCGTATGTATGTACATATGTATGTATATGTATGTATGTATGTGTGTGTGTATGTATGTATGCATGCATGTATGTATACATGCATGCATGTATACATGTATGTATGTATGTATACATGCATGCATGTATTTGTGTGTATGTATGTACATATGTATGTATGTATGTATATGTATGTACGTAAGTATGTGCAACATGTGTGTGCCTGGTGCCCACAGAGCTAGAAGAATCTGTTAGATTCCTTATTACTGGACTTAACAATGGTTGTGAGCTGCCATATAGGTGCTGAAAACTAAACCTGGGTCCTCTGCAGAAGCAGCAAGTGCTCTTAGTCACGGAGCCCTCTCTCCACCCTGTAGTGTGTGTTCCCTCTCTGACGATAATTTAGTCGATGGCATCTCTCCCTTTGCCCATTCACATTTTTAAAGGCTTGCTTTTTCACTTTATCAGCTTTCCATTTAACTGGATCCCATCAGACGTTTAGCATATCTGTGAGGGTTTTATTAAAATTCCTTCTACATTTCATTGTTTATCATATTATTTTCTCTTTGGTATGAGCTCTTAATTCATTCTTTTGGTTTTTGAATATTAACTTAATAAACCCAAGCCTACTTTGGTCTGGATATCTTCACTTGGTAGAGAGGAGCCACAGTATGGTGACCGATCTTTCTTTCAATCAATGGACACTATCTCAAGTGGTCCCTTAGCTTGCCTTTGGAACAGCCATCTACTGACCCAGCACACATACCCTTTCATTCTAGAAAAATATTATGTGTCTGCCACAGTTTGGACCTTGCGTGTCATCTAAAGGGGAAGTCCTTGGGTGATTTACACTGTCTGTCTCTTCTTTAAGGAGATCGTAGGATTCTGGACCCTTCCTCTCTGCCCATCTGCTTCCTGGCCATGAGATGAATGCATTTTCCTACCTTGAGCTCCTGCCACAAAGTGCTCCCCTCCCCCACCCTTCATACCTGGCTGGGCCCTAACAGCAGCACATCCGCCTAATTGTGGATGGAGCCTTCAAAACTGTGAGCACAAACAAGGTTTTCTCTTCATACGATGATTGTCTCGAGCGCTTGACGTAGTAGCAGAAAGCAGACTAACACACCCTTTTTGTCTCTCTGGTCTCTAAGGTGATGTTTTTCCTACTGCACTGCAGCAGCTCAAGCATTTAAAGGATGACTTTGAGAAACTTGCAGTATGTCAGCTCCCCCAGCTTACCTTGTGCCTGCATTTCTGTGTGAAGGGGTTTGTGTCCATCATCAAACCTAAAGCCAACGCGGCTTCTCTTAGGTGCGTTCCATCTGTCACACCTCAACAGGAACATTTCACCTGTGAATCTCTTCTCTGTTGGCTCCCTTGGCTCTTTTGCAGACCACCAGCCATCAACTCTGGGACCTTTTCTCTGACTTCTTTGCTGGTTTGTAAGCATGCAGACACACTCTGGGTATTTTTCAGTGAAGCTCTGCATTTTAGAAGTTTTGGAAAACACTCAGCAGATTTCAGTGGGAATAAAATGTTCTCCAGTGGCAATGGTTTCCATGGTGAGCCACCATGCTCTCCTGCCCACCTCCATTATGGCCTCCTCAGAAACACAACATAGAACACCATTTATCTTTCTTTTCTAGTTGTACTCTCTCAGGCTTATTTCATAAAGTATCATGGATTCCAGTACTATGCATAAATAAATTATACCCCACCCCACCTTGAACGTAATCTATCAAAAGGTCTTGGTCCTGAACACAAACATGTCTCAAATCTCTCTGTTTCTCTCTACCCCACACTACGTTGGTGCCACTACCCTGTTGCTAGCAAAATTTTCAGAGGGACAATTTCAGTATGCTATTTAACTTTTTTTTTCTATTCATTTTCCTTTTGGTAGGAATTAAGCTGAAATGTCTCCTTTTCACTTTATACTTGGGGTTCAGCGTGCTTCTGTTCTGACAGACTGCAGTGAAGAAGCATCCGCATGTGCAAGTAGGCCAAACAGCAGCTCCCAGGGTGGAGGCGGCACTCTGTGGCAGAAGCAGCTACTTCCATGCTGCCATTTCAAGCTTAATCATGCCTGGTGTTTGTACCCTGTATATATACGGATATACATTTCTACATCTGGGAGACAATGAATTATATGTACTGAGTTCATTTTCAGAAGTGATGAGAAACTGAGTAGCCACCCAGAGGCATCTGGACACTCTGCTTCAGACTCTCTCATGGGCAACTGCTCTGAACAGTGAGGGAGGAGCTTGGTCCCACGACAACCTGCTGAGAGTTAGTTTAAAGGTAGTATACAAAAACGAAAAATGTTGTGAACATATAGTTTCACAATTATTGTGTGAACATACAGTTTCACAATTATTGTGTGAACAGCTTAGAAAAGGACTTGGTAATGATTCATTTGGCACCATCAGTAGGCATTACTATCTAGTTACAGGCTGTGCTCTTTCCTCTGCACCGTGCTTCCTTCCAACTAATTTCCAATTTTTTTCTGAATCGTTTTTACTTTTCCTAATGTTTAGGTATAGTTCAAGAACATAATTCAAACTGATAAATTTTAAAAGACATTTGCATAAGCTTACAGACAGCTTTCGAAGTATTTTACTAGCTGAATTCAAGCAAGGTATCTTCTTAAATTGGCTCCACTGCTGAAAATCTCAGAGCTGTAGCACTGGTTTTAATATTTAGCCAATTGCCTAGATGATTTTTAAATAAAAGTAGAGGACTAGATTATCTGCTTCATCTCTGTCACAATGGGCTGATGTAGTCTGGATTTTCAGACCAGGTTCTAATTAGGGAGATTAGGCCCTGCGTGGCTGAGTCTGGCCATCACTTCGTTCATTCCATGGTCGCTGGCTCCCAGCTATGGGGAGGCTGCCAAGGGCTCATTTTACTTCCGTTACATTGGTTCTGAATCTCTACTTAATGGAAGACTAACCTGGAAGCTAGTCAAAAATCAGACTGAATTTATAGGTTTTCGTGTAGACTGGAACCACCTGCTATTTCTACTGCCTTTAAACTAGATGGCTAGAGCTAGAAAGTGGATCTTAAATTCAAACACTCTTTTTGGCTGATAAAATGTTATAATTCACCCTCACCTGGGCTTAGTAATGACATTTATAGCTACTTGGGATTCTGGACCTGTGCAGATTCTCAAAAATTGGAATGTTTTACAATTTGAAACTATTATGCATATTTTTATGTCCTTGTGAAGTGTCAGAGATAGTACACACAATCCTAACAAAAATTTTTAGCCCTAAAAGAAAGCAAAGACCATTTAAGTAAGATAAAAATAGTATCAATTTTCAGTAAAGAAGATAAAAGGAAAATACTGTTTAAAAGCACAGTTATCCTCTGTCTTCTAAACCCCCTACTTGAAACAAGTGTGGCCTTACAGTTTGTGGTACATCTTTGCAAATATTTCAATTAAATTTTAACAGTTGTGAAGGGTAGTTTTAGAATTATAAAATTCCCACATGTTTTTCACCTCTGCTAAAACCTATGTTTTTCCCCAGCTGAGTGTAGTGGAATCCTTTTCCCAGGGCTTCCGGGAAGCCTGTGTAGGGTAAGGCCACAAGCACTATAGAGGAGTCCTGGAGGATCGGGGCAATGCACCAGGCTGTTCATCTCCAGGACAGAGTGTGAGCAAGTGAACGGCACTTTCTGAGTTTCATGTAGTGCTTGTGTGCATGTGTGTGAATGGCACTTTCTGAGTTTCATGTAGTGCTTGTGTGCATGTGTGTGTATGGCACTTTCTGAGTTTCCTGTAGTGTTTGTGTGCATGTGTGTGTGTATGGCACTTTCTGAGTTTCATGTAGTGCTTGTGTGCATGTGTGTGTATGGCACTTTCTGAGTTTCATGTAGTGCTTGTGTGCATGTGTGTGCATGGCACTTTCTGAGTTTCATATAGTGCTTGTGTGCATGTGTGTGTATGGCACTTTCTGAGTTTTATGTAGTGCTTGTGTGCATGTGTGTGCATGGCACTTTCTGAGTTTCATGTAGTGCTTGTGTGCATGTGTGTGTATGGCACTTTCTGAGTTTCATGTAGTGCTTGTGTGCATGTGTGTTACAAGGACCTTCAGGTTGTTCGTTACATCTTGAGTGGCTAAAACACTTCACAAACACAAACTGCAAAGTAGCTCTTTCCATTTGCCTTTTCGAGGAACTATCTCTTAAACTTGTGAAAAAATACTTACTTAACATGTGTATCAATTATCATACTTCCTAGGTTCTCATACTTACTTGTTTGTGTTTTTCTCTATTAGTGTGTTTTCTGTCGCTATCATGGTCAATCAACCATATGAAATGAACCACAGGCAGTTAGGGAACACTGAGAGCAGGAGAAACCGTCCTCCTCAGAGCAGGAGAAACTGTCCTCCCCAGAGCAGGAGAAACCGTCCTCCCTAGAGCAGGAGAAACTGTCCTCCCCAGAGCAGGAGAAACCGTCCTCCCCAGAGCAGGAGAAACCGTCCTCCTCAGGGAAGAGCACACCAACTGGTCAGCTCTGAAAACACATATGGAAGTAACAGTCTAAGACTGAACTACTTGTATTTTCATATTTAGGAATGTATTTATGTATATATATATGTATGTATGTATATATGTATGTATGTATATATGTATGTATGTATATATGTATGTATGTATGTATATATATGTAACAACAATTAGTGAAAAAAGAGACTTTGACCTTTAAAGAGAGGAAGGAGGGGTATGTGGGAAGGGTTGGAGGGAGCAAAGGGAAGGGGGAAATGATATAACTAGTTATAGTAGAATCTTCAAAAATAAAAGAAATAATTAAAAGTTACCAAAGGGTGGGTTCTTTATAAGAAATAATATTTTGGGATTGTTCAGCTTCTAATAAGGACCCATCTGGGCTGCATCAGATTGTGGCAAATGGTGTCTCGGTGGGAACACACGTGAGAGGGAAAGATGTCCCAGTGAGACAGGAAACCAGAGACACAGCAGCCAAGTTTGCTTTTTTTTTCTTTTTTAAATGGAAGCTCACTCTTCATGGAACTAATTGTGGCCTAAGAGAACCATGTTAATTTTCTTGGAGGTCACTCTCCTCGATCTAACTAGGGCCTCCCCAACTCTCTTCCTAACTGTCCCACCACCCTGAACCGCAGCACACTCAGGAGCTGAGTCTTTGTCAGACTCCCTCCATGTCCACACAGTTACTAGGATTTGCTCAGGTGACGAATCAGGAAATAAAAATCAGATGGTCAAGGTGGGATTGCGACTGGAATCCGTGGCTCTGCACCTCCTTATAGATAACTTCTTGTTTCCTTCCCAATTGATTGGAGTTTGTGAATTTGTGGGTGTCTCACAAGCATCAAAATGCCCTAGTGACTTTGTTCAGAAATACACCTGCCACTATAACTTCAGTAGAAAGTGTGACAGAATAAAAACGGAAAGTCATGTATGACCGGAACTACTAGCTCAGATACAGCAGCAGTACAGGGCTTGGCCCCACCCCAGGCAAGGCATGCAGACAATATGAATAGTTTGCTAACCTCATCTGGAAGTGAGCTAACTTGAGAATCAAGCATACACATAAGAAAATTAAGTTAGTCACTGAAAGTTCCTTTTTAAAAAGACTTCCGAAGCCGAGATTTGGAAACCACAATAAAATATATGGCCTAGCCTCATACTCCAAAAACACACGATGGTTGGAAAAATAGATTTGGAGTTTAAGATTAAAATCCTGAATTGCATGTGCCAATATGGTAGAGTAAAATTAATGTGTGGACTGTGACATGAAAGATTTATTCCATACAAGTGAGCACTATATAAGACAAATTCTCTATATTTGGGGTTTGGTAGAACTTCATTACATGTGAAGTCAGAAGCATGCTATTCCAATACTGCATTAGCTCAACTTATTCACCTGTAGTGTAGGACTACCAGAAAATGAAATTTTGTCACAGCAGCACTTGGAAATGTTTTACCTTTGGTATCTCGAGGAAATGAAATCTACGCAGCTGTGTGCCAGGAAATGCTGCAAAAGTCATTTTATGCATGCGGAGACTGCTTAAGGAACTCTCCAAGACTCACAGAAAGTAGATTTGGTGGTAAAAGTGAACTCGATAAAGATTCCAGCAGTGAAGGGAAAACCTTGAGTTTTAATTTTCAGAGAACAAAAATACAAAACAAAAGCCACAGGCAAAACTCAAGGCCAGCAGGCGAGCGAGTGCATCCAGGACAGGGCCACTCACTCAGGAGGCTGCACACACTGTGGAGACACGGGCCACACAGTGACAGCATCTTGGGCTCAGCACCTCTACCCATGAGCCTCATGGGATGGTAGTGTGCTACACGTCTAACTTTACATTTATTGTATGAGCCGGATGGCTGAGAGTTACTCAACGTACAAGGAAGATGCTTGACTGTCCTTGCTTTCCTCCTTTTCCTCAACACTATTTCTCTTTCTTACGTTTCTCCTTTCTATGGTATCTTTATGCAGAGAGTACAATCTGTACACTGTATTTTGACATAACCACCCTAGCATGTGTTCCCAAGTTGGGCAGCTCCATGGAACATCCCTGAGTATCAGGATTTGATGTTTGAATCATTCTTCCTGGTTGGATTTCTGAAATGTGCTAGACTCTGAAGCTCAGGTGAAGCTCACCCAGGGACTCCAGGCAGGGAGAGAAGCGCCCTCGTAGTTTTATTAACGTACGAGCCTGTGATATTTGTCCTCTACACTCGCAAAAAGAGTACTATGTCTTAGGCTATAACCTGGTAAGTTTAACAAATTCCTTCATCTTTTTTTTTTTAAGAGAAAAAGAGAAAGATGGGACACAGATCAGTGAAAAATTCAGAAAGCGATTAACTTTGGTCCTTACCTTTATACAATGCATATAACTGGCAACTTACGGTGTATAACCCTTAACCTTCCTCAAGACTTGAAGAAAAGAGATTCAGCCACTAACACAGGCGCTTACGTCAGTTTTCTCCACTGAGAAAGGACGGAAACCTCGGCTATAGTATAGCATAACATGACACAGTATGTAAACAGATATTCAATATAATATACATGATACCATACACTATGTAAGTCCCATATTTACTCTACTATTTGCTATATAATAGAGGAACACTGTATTAAACTACATCATATATACAAAGATAACACACAGTCCCTGCCTTCATACACAAAGTTGAAATCCCAACTCTCAAGCTGGTGTTAAGAGTGGGTTCTCACTGGGCAGTGGTGGCGCACGCCTTTAAACCCAGCACTCGGGAGGCAGAGGCAGGGAGATTTCTGAGTTCGAGGCCAGACTGGTCTACAGAGTGAGTTCCAGGACAGCCAGGGCTATACAGAGAAAGCCTGTCTTGAAAAACCAAAAACAACCAAAACCAAAACCAAAACCAAAACCAAAACCAAAACCAAAACCAAAACCAATACCAATACCAAAACCAAAACCAAAACCAAAACACAAAACAAAACAAAACAAAACAAAACAGAACAAGAGAGTGGGTTCTCAGGAAGGAGCTAGGTCACTGCCTCAGCAGACAAGGGCACTAGAACACCTCTTCCTTGACGAGTTGGTACTTCCGTCTTTCCAATGAAAGGCAGATTGGAAATCAGGGCCTTTTGTATTACTAGAGTTCTACATGAGTGTTTCCTTATATTTTCTCTTAAATGGATGAACTAAATTAAAATTTTCCCATGTGGTTGAGTAAGAGATACCAATAGAAAACCTGTGTGATGTAACACGAGGCCATTGAATTTGTAAGGATTCAATCATGAGATGAGTCAAGAATTCTATATGCTTGGATGGGCAGATGGGAGAACAAAGAGAGCAAGGAGAGACACTATTATTTTCAGCCACTTACTGACTTTGTCAGTGAGTTTACAACTCATTGTGGGGCAAATATATACATCTATGAAAGACGGCAACAACAGAAAGAACAGGTGGGGCTGGTTGAAACTGGCTGAAGCTGGTTGAAGCCACCAGCATCTGACGGATGGACATGGAGGGATTTTTACACTCTAATAAACAAGAGATCTAAAAAAGAAAAAAGCAAGAGCCTGTTGTGCTGTAATTGCCAGTCTGCTAGCCTCTGCCGCATCCTAGAGGAGATGGAGAGCAGCTGTTGAAGTCTCCTTTGCTCAATGAGGCCTCTCTGGACACGTTATTGGGTCATTAGAGAACCTTCCTTTCCCACAGTCTGACCTTTGCTAATGTGTCGCATTTTCCAAATGATCAAACTTCTTTATTATATTCTCAAAATCATTTCCAGTGATTTTTGTTTATCTTTTGAGCTGTCTGTTTGCAAAATGAAAATTGTGGTCAAATAATAAATCATTACCATTTAATTTCACGTAAAGTAATAGTAGTAATTTTTTTTAAAATGAAAAATCTAAAGTCAGAGTTGAAGCACTTCGCTGAAGGTCAATAAATGGGTATAACTGAGAAAAATCACATTCTTTCCAACATCATTATTAAAGAACAGATGTGTGTGTGCAATATATACCTCCACAGATGCATGTGTGCACATATATACCTCTCATACACTTTTGAGGCTAACAAACTATTTGGGATACAAGGAGAGCTTTTTTTTGTGAGTTGCTTTCAAGCCTTAATGCTGCTTAAGATTAGCTGAGGAGACACCAGCCCATGATGTTAAAGCAAGATGGTTCCCCTCTGCCCCTCTGCTCTGCTGTGTCTATGAGCTGCACTCCTTTGCAGGTATGTGTGAGGTGTAATGAATGCAGAAGGGCTTGGTATCTGTTTCCCTAGAAAAGCATGGAACTGCCAGGCGATGCTCTATGTAATAAGCCTATGTTTGAAATATGTGATTTAAATGAATACCAAGTCAATTTGTAGAACCAAATCCATTCCACTCACAGTAGTTAAAAAAGAACACTTAGAGCAATGTTTCTCAATCTGTGGGTCACGGCCCCTTTAGAGGACAAATAACCCTTCCAATGTGGTTGTCTAAGGCCATGGAAAATGCAGATACTACATTGTGATTTGTAACAGTAGTAAAATTACAGTTATGAAGTAGCAAAGGAAACAGTTTTATGGTTGGGAGTCATCATATGAGGAAGTGTATTACAGAGTCACAGTGTTAGGAAGGCTGAGAACCACAAGATAGAGGGACCAGGGAGATGGCCCAAGCAGTATAGTTTTGCCATACAAGCATGAGGACCTCTGCATAATGGAAAAGGTTGGGCATGGTGGCATGTACTTGTAATTACTGTGCTGGGTAGGTAGATATGCGATGGTATCTGTTGTCCAATGACAAGCCCCAAGTCCCAAGTCCCAGTGACAAACTGTCTCAAAACTAAACCAAACCAAACCAAACCAAACAAACATACAAACAAAAGAGAAAAACAAAAAAACCACTGTAACACTCAAGACACTCAAATGTACATACATCTATGTATGTACATTTACACACAAATCTGAAAAATATGGCGGCTTATGCCAACCTCCCTTGTTTTGCAGACAGGGATGGAACCATAGCAAAACGTTCTGCTCCTCTAACCAGCTTCATTTCCAAAAATGTTCTCATTGTCAGTGGTCCCCTGCGCCCTCCAGCAACCTCCCATAGCAACTATCCCACAGTGACCCCTGTCTTCAGCATCTGAGATTCTATAGGTTCCCCAACTCTTCTGTTCACTGATTTATCTTCAGAGGAAAACAACCTTTTGCTTCTATTGCTTATTCTAATACCTGTAGACATTTGACCAGTACTATGATATGAGCTCTTTTCTGGAAATAGTGCAAAACAAGTGCAAAAGAATCAATCAGTCATCTGAAAAATCTGCATAAAATGTAGAAGCTGATATGTAAACTCGGGAAAACAAGCCGTCTTTTGCAAGGAAAAAAAAAAATCAAAGAACTGAGAATTTCACACTAACGGGAGACAGGTACCGTGTTTGCCAATGAAGACCTGGGACTCCGCACGAGTAAGCATCTCCGAGCTTATCTATCCGGGATGAGGAGCTTTAACACTATGTGAAGACCCGTGTGTGTGAATGGGGTCATACCGCATCCAGACACAGCTTAGCAGTTCCATTGAGTTGTTTGAAATTTATTCCCCCAAAGCTTAAAAATGGGACTAAAATAATTTTACTCAAAATACTTACTGCTCAAGATATTGTGAAATAGTTGATCATTCACCTATTATAATTTTCACATTGTCTTAAAAATTGTGTGTGTGTGTGTATTTAGAAGTAGCATATGGATAAGATATTTAAGCCAAATATTTGAGTCCTATTCACCAAACTGGAGAAATTGGTTTACACAATTGTTTGCTTGGGCTCAAAATACAGAGGTTTTCTCCTGTGCCTGCTGGTTTTTGACAGCTGTCAGTTTGCAGGTCTGACTGCTTTATCTGGGCCTTGCCAAGGCCACATTAGTATCTTCTGAAAATGGGCCGTGAAAGCTGCAGTTCCAGTGTCCCAAATCAATTACTGCATTCTTAAACTGGCAGTGTGTTCATCTGTGGGCACAGAGGCAGCCGGTGGCGGCGGGGCAATGCTCGGAGTATAATGTCATGTGTAGCAGGGGAGAGAGAGGAGAGTGTTTCCTGCTTAATGGGTTGGTATTAAGTAGGTGGGAATGGCTTCTAATTAGCCAACAATTGCTGTGTTTTCTAGTTCCCCTCCTCCTGCCGGTCACCAGCTGCCAATCGGCCCTCAGTTCTGGATTATTTATTTATTTATTTTTTTGAGTTCACTGCTCATTGCGGTGGAAGCCTTTGTTTAAGAGAGGGCTCCCAGGGTCTCAGCTGCCTGGGTGCAGCTTGCCGCCTACCTCGAGTAGCAACTGTCAGTTTATTTTATCTCAACCTTTTCATCATCCTGCTGAAACTGATCGACTGAACCCACCTGAGAGACCTGAGGATTCAGTACCTACAAGTCATTAGCTGGGACGAGGCAGCCTTTTGCCGCGGTGGAGTGAGTCAACACACTTCCTAAAATGCAGTCCACCTTAACCCCATGTTGCCCCTGGAAAACTCGAGAAAGCCAGCCCCTTTGTGGTTCAAAGCTGAATGGAAAGGGAATGCTTCTTCTCACGTACATATATTTTGCTTTGGCCAAGGGACACTGTGCCTCCGTCACATGCTGTGCTAGAGTGATCTCCGTATGGGGAGAACACATATGACAGTACACAGCAGTATTCCAGCCACAGGTAAAGCAAATATAAAATTGGATGACATTCTACAGAATGTCTTTATACCATGAGGGAATTAAACCCCATTCTTTACAAACATCCAATGAGTGGGACTGGAGCCTTATTTTGTAAGCTTGTGATGTATGATGTTGGGTTTTAAAATATTTATTTAGTGTATAGTGTGTGCGGTGTGTGCAGTGTGTGCAGTGTGTGTGTGTGTGTGTGTGTGTATGTAGTTTGTTTGCATGTGCATGCCACAGCACACATGTGGAGATCAGAGGACAACTCTCAGGCGTAGTCTCCTTTCAATCTATGGGTTCCAGGGATTGAACTCAGGAAGTCAGGCTTGGCAGCAAGCACCTTACTGTTAACACAAGCCATCTCACTGGCTCTAATATGGCTTCTCTGTGGGGCTCTCTGTGTTTCATTTTACAATCAACAGGGGACAATTTTCCTGCATGAATCACTGGTATTTGGAAAATTGTTTCCTAAAGGAGCCATGGAACCTGTTGTGTCCAGAATGCATCTAAAGGATAAATGCCATGACAAGGAAACCCTGCTTATAGAGCACAGTGGAACCCGGCGGCTGGCCAGGCTACTGGAACTGGTATGTCTTTTTACCACTCAGAAGTGTGGAGTGACAGACAGATCCTATTCAGCTACAGTCAGATGGGCAGAGCAGCTTCTTAGTGGGATAAAACTGTGTAGGAGCAAGCAGATCATGCTAGGTACTTCCCACTACACGGCAGGCAGGCAGTGGCTCAGGGCTGGACATAGAGGTGGTGAGTGTTCAGGGAAGTCTACCCCACACTCAGATCGGCTCTGAGTGCAAAACAGAGATGCTTGAACATCTGAGACAGGCATGTGAGAACAAAGGCATCGACCAGAAGGCCTTGCCGCATCTCACACGTGAACTACAATCACTTCCCACAGAACCCATCTGCTAAGGAAAGCTATCCTTTTAAGGGAAACACAGCATAAAGATATCACCACCATGCAAAGAGCTGTATACATTTAACTGAGGGAATGAGTTTGGAGATGAGAAAGCCTTGTTCTAATAACTAGTACATGGGTTTCTATATTTTAGTGAAGTGGCTTATAGTCATGAGAAAAAAATTAACTATATGATCAGCTAGCATAGTAAAGAAACTTAAGAACAGTTCTCATATATAAGAATCAAGCTTGAACAGAAAGGAACAGAAAAGCAGGCAGATACATCTCGCCATTAGAAGCCTATATCTGTTAACTCCCAGGGCCCTCCAACACTCATTTTCAGAAACTATGCCAGCCTTAGTGCCTTGGTACAAGCAACCCTTGCATTCTACCTTGAGACACTGCCCAGAGCTAACTTGAAGTTTAAATTTCCATAGGTCATCTTAAAATACCCGTGTACAATAGAAAATCAACAGATCGTCCTGGTTCACCCAGGGACACCTCTGACTTCAATGCTGTTTGTTTCTTTTCATTGTTAGGAACCTCCTACTTGAAATGAGAAGACTGGACAGGGACCTACCCAACAGAAGAATGGCACACTGCTTCCCAGGTGGCACACACTGTGTTTGTCTAAGGTTTGGTTCAGTTCCGGGTTCCAGTCACAGCTGCTCTTCTGCAGAGCAGTGGAACCAATCTGTTTGAAAAGTGAACCAGTGTGGTGACCTCCGACCTCTGGGTAGTTCCTGTCATATTTGTAACAAAATTAAAAGCACTCACTGTGGTTTACAAGAACTATTAACTAGATGCCCCATCCCCCCTCCCTCTCCCTCTGTCTCTTTCCCCCCCCTCTCTCCCTCTCCCCCTCTCTTCTCTCCTCTTTCTCCCTCTCCTCTTTTTCTCTCTCCTCTTTCTCCCTCTCCTCTTTCTCCCTCTCCTCTTTCTTCCTCTCCTCTTTCTCCCTCTCCTCTTCCTTTCTCCCTCTCCTCTTCCTTTCTCCCTCTCCTCTTCCTTTCTCCCTCTCCTCTCTTCTCCCTCTCCTCTCTTCTCCCTCTCCTCTCTTCTCCCTCTCCTCTCTCTCCCCTCTCCTCTCTCTCCCCTCTCCTCCTTTTCTCCTCTTCTCCTTTTCTCCTCTTCTCTCCTCTTTCTCTTCTCTCCTCTTTCTCTTCTCTCCTCTTTCTCTTCTCTCCTCTTTCTCCCTCTCCTCTTTTTCTCTCTCATCTTTCTCCCTCTCCTCTTTCTCCCTCTCCTCTTTCTTCCTCTCCTCTTTCTCCCTCTCCTCTTCCTTTCTCCCTCTCCTCTTCCTTTCTCCCTCTCCTCTTCCTTTCTCCCTCTCCTCTGTTCTCCCTCTCCTCTCTTCTCCCTCTCGTCTCTTCTCCCTCTCCTCTCTCTCCCCTCTCCTCTCTCTCCCCTCTCCTCTTTCTCTCCTCTCCTCTCTCTCCCTCTCCTCTTTCTACCTCTCCTCCTCTCCTCTTATCCTCCTCCCCTCCTCCCCTCCTCTCCTCCCTCTCCTCTTTCTCCCTCTCCTCTTTCTCCCTCTCCTCTTTCTCCCCCTCCCCTCCCCTCCCCTCTCCCCCTCACTCCCTCTCCTCCCCCTCTCCCCCTCACTCCCTCTCCTCCCCCTCTCCCCTCTCCCCCTCCCCTCCCTCTCCCCTCCCCCCTCTCCCCCCTCCCCTCTCCCTGGCTCCATACTGTAAAACTTCCTTAGCATTTCTCATGACAATAAATAACCCACCAAAATATATACATTGTTAAAAACTTTTCCCTATGGATTTCTTACTGTTACATAATCTTGGATTTGATATATGCAAACCTGAAAGATTTGCTACCTGCTGCAATGTTATTTAGCAGTCACTCTCATATCTCTGCTGCTAAGTCTGTATACATATTTATGCAGTCCTAGGTTCCCCTAAGTGTGATTATAATTCTATCTAATTGTTGAGTTATCTCTTCAGTTTGATTTATTCATGAATCCAGGTTTCCACTCACAAGTATATTTAATTTCTGTAGATAGCATTATTTTATTTTCTTTTTCTTTTTTTTTTCAAATAGGTTTGCAAAAGAGTCAACAGGAAATCTGGAGGATAACCTTATCTTATCTTCCACGAATTACATTTTACTGAGAAGGCTACTCGGTAGAAAGTGAAAGTTTGAAAAAGATTCTGTGTTGGATATAGAAAGTGACAAGATTATGTATAATTATCTATGAAATTACACTTGCTTGAGCTTGAAGATTTTCAGCCAGGAATGCTTAATAACATTTGCATGGTTAAATGAGACAGCAGAAACAATAGGAAAGGCCTCAGGGCATGGTCATCTATTTAAGCATCCACTTGGATTTTCAACATAATTAGTCATATAATTATGTGCCTAAACTTAGTGGATCCATGTAAGTAATTATCAATTATTAAAAAGTAGTACTTGTAATGTTTTTCTCTGCTTCTTGCCAATCAAATTACCAAGGAACATACTACGTTCATGTTTCATCACATAAATTTTCAAGTAAAATGAACTCTGAAGCTTTGGGTGATGGTGAGTGAGTGACGCATTTGTTAATTCTCTCAGACGAAGGGAAGCTAATTCAGCCACTTGGACATCTGTGTTTTCAGGGAGTGTTCATGTTAGCCAACCCTAGCATCACTGGAAGATCTGACAATGGTACACAGTACCACAGCACTTCTGAGGGTTCAGGAAGCAGCCACGTTCAAGTTCAAGTATGTTCATAGCAACTTCAAGATGCATTTCAGAAGCACTGACACTGTCCAGGATGGACTGGGGCTAAAAGGAAGGTACCCACATGCATTTCCTTCTATTATGTTCTGGCTCAGGGTTTCCTTTATGTTCACACTGTGCTCAGCCCAGGAGAGCCATCCTCCATGAGGAAGTGGGTGGCAGTCTACGCCAAAGAGTCCAAGTTATAGAACATTCACTCCTGTCTGAGAGATAAAATACTCCTGCCTAGGAAAGAGCATGCCAAACCGCCAGTCCTAGACATATACATCATATAGACTGGACAGGTTGTTCTTATGAATTTAGAAACACACACACACACACACACACACACACACACACACACACACACACACATGTAATAACAGTTAATGAGAAAAGATCACAAATTTGAAAGAGAGCAAAAAAAGGGATGTGGAACGCTTTGGAGGAGGAGAGGGGCGATGATGTCATCAGACTCTAATGCCAAAAATTAAAAAAATCATGCCCAAGGGGGATGGATGATGCAATTATATTATGATTTAAAAATAAAAATATTGTAAAAAAATTAAAAGCTAAGTTAAAAAATATAAGGACATTAGAGAAAGAAAATTTAAAGAAAAGTAAATTCAGGAATTAGGTTATAATTCTAAAGGTGAATTCCCAGCTACAAAAGGTTTGGAAAGAATTAGAAGCCAAGCAGCAATGGTGGATTATTTCTGCTTTTCAGAAGAAATTCTGAAATGAGACAGTAACATTAACAGAGCTTTACCAAAGATGGGTGACGTGTTCCTAGGAGAGAGGCCCCATGATCCCAAATCCTGCCCATGGAAGAAGGATTCAGCTACATTCACAGTATGCCAGACATGGCCACAGGCCAAAGGACACGGCTAGACAGAGGAGACAAGCATTTCTCCAGCAACTGAACAAATATGACCAGGAGACAGTCAAATGCAGACTTTTTGTTCCGGTGTTAGCCTTGGTTTTGTATGGCTGAAACCACCTGAAGACAGGCCATAAGTTTCTCAAATTACCCAAAACAACAACAAAGCCCCAAAACAAAACAAAAGCCGAGCCTAGGAGAGGTGCACTCGGGGTGCTCTGGAAGTTAAGCCTGGTCACACCAACAGCTCCCGAGTCCGTGAGTGGAATCTAAAAGAGGGAGAGTTTTTGTCTGAGCCATCAAGAATTCTCTTTTATTGAACCAAGGCAGCAATAGAGAAGTAGATTCTCAGAGTGGGGGAAAAAAACCCCAACAAAACTCCCACCTCTGAACCCTGGGGAGCAGCAGCCACATTAGTATTTCCCAATGAAGTGAGGTTTTGCTTCTGAGGAAACGCTTTATTCGTTAGTAAGGGACTTGTTACTTGTGTTAGAGGAAATGGACGAACGAAGGCTGGTGATGTGTATTTGAATGAGGAAGTTGAAAATCCACACTCAAATGCTTCCTTTTCCCTTTGGAATTTGGCTACAATTAAGTCTTGGTTTCTCTTTTTTTCCAGACATTCCTCATTTTGGCATTATGCTTGTTTCGTTTAAGTGGCAGAAGGCACTGAACTCACAGAGCTTTTCCTGAAGCTTGTGGGAACCAGATTCATGTGATTAGGTAAGGTCAACAGAAAGAGGGCATGTCCTGGTTGTCCTCTTTGATGATCATTGGACACACACGGATGGATTTTAACGCTCTACTCAGCTTGCCTCATCCAGCTTGTTCGCTGTCATTACAAATGATAGGAAAACAGTATTTTAAGGGTCCTTACCTTAAAAAAAAATGACAGGTAGACCCACAGACTATAAATGCACACTTTACAAATTGTCCTGCACAGGGATGTCTGCCCCAAGTCTTGGAAGCTACTGAAAAGGATCCCAAGATTTCTGTAGTCAGAGAGGGCTAAACAATATGGAAACATATATAGGGAGTGGACATCAGATCCTATCCATCTTCTCCTAAAAGCCATGTGTTATTAAAATCCCAGGGCCAGGTACATGGGACCTCCCCATGAGCACTGGTGAGGAAAATCCAAGAGATCACATCAGCAAAGCCCGCCACTCCTTCTTACTCACCAGAACTAGATGACAAGGCCCCTTTGCTGAAGGTCCCATACCCCTTGACTACAAGACAGGTCAAGCTAGAGCTGACTGGAAGCCTCCCTGCTGCTGACCAGCTTTCACAGTGCTGAAAGGCACTAACTATGCAGGCTGCTTTGGGAGAAAAGGCACCAGCTGTGGATCCTCTAAACCACAATATCACCTTGTCAAACAAGGCGTGCAGGCTGAACAACAATAATAAGTATGACTGTTACAGGAGTAACTAAATAGTCATTGAGTAGATAGATATTGAAGGGGCTGAGGTAGCAGAATGAACCTTGTTTTGTTTTTTCGAGACAGGGTTTCTCTGTGTAGCCCTGGCTGTCCTGGAACTCACTTTGTAGACCAGGCTGGCCTCGAACTCAGAAATCTGCCTGCCTCTGTCTCCCAAGTGTTGGGATTAAAGGCATGTACCACCACGCCCAGCTCCTATTTTGTTTTTAAGCCTTCATTCTAAGTTAACTTTCCCTTAGAGAGATGTGGCCAATGAAGAGGAAAAAAAAAAAAAGCAGGACAGATTCCATCTTGTCCTCCAAACTCTATTTTGAGCTGCTGTCCTTGGAAAAATCCACTGTCTGCTGTCCTTGAAGTGATATAGCCCCCAGTCTTGGGCTCTGGGAAAGAGACCAACATTCCTTTATCCTTTCATGTAATGCCAAAGGTTAGAAACCCCTGCTTGAAGGTTTTTTTCCTTTATAAGCCCCCTTCACTAAGAGCTGGGGGTGGGTCACTCTCCTTCCTGTTCCATCAGGAAGGTTTGTAGCCCAAACTCAAGCTTGAATAAAGACTCGCATGTACTTGCATCAGAGTTGGGGTCCCTAGTGGTCTCTTGGAGTCCTGTGAACTGGACATAACAATATGAGGCTGGCCACCACTTGTGGGGAATCCTTGCTCGGTAATGTAAATGTGGTTAAAAACTCATGGTTGATGAGTGTAGTGGGGAGATTATGACTATTTATTTGTCATAGCACCAAATAGCCTTCCAAGTATTTACATTTATAGCATATACAAGTGCTAATCTCAGCCTTAATCAGAGACGCTTCTCTTTGTAATGAACGGTGTATCTGCCTGCCTGCTCAGGGTGCTTAGAATAGATGACAGTTGAGTGCTTAGCCCTAAACAAGACATACCACTCCCTCAAAGGATTAGGGAACAGGGCAGAAGAGGATGCAGAAAGGTTATCAGAACATGAAATAACGAAAAAGGGCTGTGACATGCTAGCCACTCGAATGATACCAACAACACAACCACAATTTCATAGGAGTGTTGGCTGTCTGTAACCAGCCTGTCAGCAGTGAGGAGGGTTCGGTCAGGCTTGGGGAGGTCCTACTTCTTCTTCCCAAACTGTTGTTTCCTGACGGACTCTGGGGGGGGGGGGGATCCTTTGCAGTGGTTAGTTCAAAACCCATCATCATAGAGACTGCCTGGTTAAACTCAGTGATCACAAAATAAAAGACATGGAAGGGGAGAAGGGACTTGTTGGGCACAGGAGATGTAGGGGCTGGGAGGAAATTCAGAAAAGTCAGGGGTAACAACAGCATATATATATCTGTCAAAGAACAAATTAAAGATTTTTCTTTTTCATTTTTTAAATTTTAGTTTAATTTTATTTTTACACTCCGTATTCCATTCCCCATCCCCCCATCCACCCTCTGACTGCTCCACATCCCACACCTCCTCTCCACCCCATCTTGTCTCCACGTGGATGCCCCACCCCCCACCCTACCTGGCCTCTAAACTCCCTGGGGCCTCCAGTCTCTTGAGGGTTAGGTGCATCATCTCTGAATGAACACAGACCCAGAAGTTCTCTACTATATGTGTGTTGGGGGCCTCATATCAGCTGGTGTATGCTGTCTGTTTGGTGGTCCAGTGTTTAAGAGATCTCGAGGGTCCAAATTCATTGAGACTGCTGGCCCTCCTACAGGATCACCCTTCTCCTCAGCTTCTTTCAGCCTTCCTAATTCAACAACAGGGGTCAGCTGCTTCTGTCCATTGGTTGGGTGCAAATATGACTCTTTCAGCTGCTTGTTGGGTCTTCTGGAGAGCAGTCATGATAGGTCCCTTTTTGTGAGTGTTCCATAGCCTCAGTAATATTGTCAGGCTATAACCATGTTTGCTACCCTGTTGGATAATTCCATGATTGTCGCTTCATATTTATGGTTATTAAGCTATAGAAAAAGTATCCAATCACAGTAGCATATGAAGGCTTGGTTATGAATGTGACCTTTTCATATTCCTTAAAAGGGTGAGGTAAGCTTGTGAATGAGAAATGCAAATGAAACTTACAAGAAAATGACTTGATACCAAATCTGGGTGCAAGGTGAAGCCAACGTGAAGTGAGATCCGAGAGGCCGGGGCACAGCATTGCTTGTTTTTCTTGAAGAATATTGCATGAGTCATAAAACCAAGATGATAATGTTTCCATCCATGTAAACCTTGACCTGACATCAAACGGAAGACCATGTGCTTGTGTTCCAACTAGCTCGTGCACTCATGTGTTTCATTGCTCAGGGTTCGAATCTTATTTCTCTGATGTAATTTATGTTTGGCCTAATGAGAAGGTGCATGGAAATCCAGTTACTGACATAATTCTCATCAATGACGTAGCTCACAACACTGGCATTTGAACAGCTCCAGCTGCACACTGGGGTTGATGCTGCTGCTAAGCTGAATGAGGAAAGCTTTTGTTGCTACATTGCAGTGTCTGTGACTGCAACATGAATCACTTTTCCCACTAAAACAAACATTTATTTGACTGATACCTTTCCCCCCCCCCCCCCATGGAATACAGTTTATTCAGGGCATGGGGAGGGGAGTTAAGAGAGTGTAGAGGCAGAGAAAGGCAGAGAGAAGGAGAGAGTAGAGGCCCCGGCCATGACCACCTGGAGAGATGGGGGAAGACAGAATAGGGAGAGAGGGGGAGAAAGAGGCAAGAGAGTAAGAGAGCAAGAGCTGGATTGCTATCTTAGAAGATATCTTAGGTATGGGAATGGAGGGATACTCTGGAGAATTCAGTAGAACTTTGTAGGCCTTTGAGCCTTGCAGAACCAAATAATTAGAGTTGCCTCAGGATTGAGTGATTTTACTGAGTTGTAATAAAGTTGACTTTTTTACCCCCTCAATTGTTAAATTTGTGAGATCCTTAATGTCAGAAGGGGAGGGCAGGCTGTGTGAAATCATTTTGACCAGCTCTCGGTATTTGAAGAGACTGATCTTGCCGGCCGTGTTCTGTTGGAGAGGCACGAGATGACAGTAGTTTCTGGTGAGTCACCATCACATTTCATGTGCAGACCTGGGGCTCTCACGCTCAATTCCCTTAGGGGGTCATGTTCTCTCTTAAGAGAATATTGGCAGTTCTTTGAGCTAATGATTTGTTTGGAGGATGGAAGTCTCCGAGGTGCCAATAGCTGCACAGCTTTCATAATGCATCTTTCAGATCTTTGATCTGGGTTTCTTTTCTGAATATACAGGACTTTCAATAGAAAGATTAAAGGTAAAGATGCCTCTTCCTACAAGGAAGGCGAAAGTTGAAAACTTAAAAGCTGCTCAGATTTCCAAATAATATTTTTGTACTTTTTCATTTTGTCAACATCATGTTTAAGGAGCACCTTCCTTCATTCATGTGGTAATTGTATGGGAGTCCAAATACTGTGGCGTCCAAGGCTTCCCCAGGAAGCACTGCACATGTGTTTAAATGGTGCTGTGTAGACCAGCATGTGGTCAGGCTTATGGATGCACCCTGAATACTATCTTATTCAAATAGTTACTCGGGACCTTGTAGGTGTCAAATATATCTCCTTCCTAGAAAGTATCAAGAATTTGGAATGTGTGTTTGAAAAACCCATGCTCCTACTTGAGCAGTTAATGAGAGAGAGAGAGAGAGAGAGAGAGAGAGAGAGAGAGAGAGAGAGAGAGAGAGAGAGAGAGAAGGCCATGGTATAAAGTGAAATGAAATGGCTTGGAAAGAAATAAATGCCATTCGTTGAGATCAGAGAAGAGAACATGTTCAAGTGGGAGGGGCTTTGGGCGTCTTCATCTAAGGATATGGCTGCACCTGGAATGACATTCTCCTGGCTGAACTGAGCTAGAAGGAAGATGATCAGTAGGAGTATGCGTAGCGTGGAGTGTGTGTAGGGTGGAGTGTGTATAGGGTGGAGTGTGTAGGGTACAGTGTGTGTAGGGTGGAGTGTGTGTAGGGTGAAGTGTGTAGGGTGGAGTGTGTGTGGGGTGAAGTGTGCAGGGTGGAGTGTGTGTAGGGTGGAGTGTGTGTAGGGTGGAGTGTGTGTAGGGTGGAGTGTGTAGGGTGGAGTGTGTATAGGGTGGAGTGTGTAGGGTGGAGTGTGTGTAGGGTGGAGTGTGTAGGGTGGAGTGTGTATAGGGTGGAGTGTGTAGGGTGGAGTGTATAGGGTGGAGTGTGTGTAGGGTGGAGTGTGTAGGGTGGAGTGTGTGTAGGGTGAAGTGTGCAGGGTGGAGTGTGTGTAGGGTAGAGTGTGTAGGGTGGAGTGTGCAGGGTGGAGTGTACAGGGTAGAGTGTGTAGGGTGGAGTGTGCAAAGTGGAGTATGTGTAGGGAAGTGGTCAGGAATGAACTAGGCTCAGAAAGATCAAGAGATCTTAAATCAGAACCCAGTGAAGACTCAGTGAGGAGTTTTAAGCAGAATAAAAATGAAGAATATTCTCAAAGAATTTTAAGGCAGATTTTAGTGTACTCTGAACTAAAATACACATATGCAAAAGGCATGTTTAATAATTTCCTATCAGTTTTATCTCCAAGCAGAGAAGCTCCCCTTGACAATGTGAAATGTGTCCGTGTGATGAGAACCCAGTGCTTGAGTATGTATGTTTGAACAATGATTATGTCTCCCTTCTGAAGGGACATAGCTCATCCCTGCACAGAGCTCTGAGCCGTGTGAGATGACGCACAGATGGACAGGATTTCTACAGTACTCTGAGGAAGGCCACATCCTCCACCACACAGACCTCATGGAGATTTAGTATCTGAACCACACTGGGGAATGCACAATTTGCTTCTGCTCCCAAGTCCTTCAGAAGAAAATAGTTCCTCTCAAACAAACAAAATCCTAAAGAGCTACAAATTTAAGAGGTATGGATGAACAAAAGCAGAAGGGTTTTCAAAAGCAGAAAACAAGGCACTGACAGACAGGCCTGGATCTTATCAAAGGACCGCTCCCCTCGCCTGCCCATCCTCTACCTGGGAGAATATTTTTTCAGTGTCATCAGGATGGTGAGAGTTTATTCAAGACACACCTGAGACCCTGAGCTGCTCAACATATCCTCTGCAGACTGAGCCCTTGCCAGCTAACAGGGTCACTCCCCAGGACTAGTTCCTGATGTTCCAGTCATAAGATGCCAACGTCTAGGATTTAGGTAACTCAAGGCTGTGTGGAATGAACTCTCAAGTATCTGACAATGAGCTGACATCTGCAAGTGGCCAACTCATGGTTGCTTTTGGATATTTTGGGGCAGTTGAGGACACGGAACTTCACACGCCAAGTGTTTACAAGTTTTGTCATCATCTTATTGTGTGACTTGGGAGGAAGTTTGTCCCCATTTCACGAGGCCCCAGCATTAACTGGGGATTACTAACACACAGTTGTAAGGTCTTTCCTGCTGAATTTACTGTTTTATTCTATGGTGGAAACAAACAGACAAACCCTTGCCCCCTCTCAATCTAAGTTTGGTATTCAGGGTAGACAAGATAGCTCAGTGGGCAGAGGCGCTGGCCACTCTGCCTGAGGGCCTAAGTTTTACCCCTCAGGTCTAATGATGCTAACTTTCCAAACTGATCCCTACGCACACCCTGGTTGTTTATAATAAAATAATTATTCCCAAGACAAAGCAGTATGAAGAGACACTGCCCTAAAATATTTCCCAGATATGCAAATTCAAGATAATAAAAATAGTATGAAGTATTATCAGTAGAGTACATCGTGTGTACTAGTGTCTCTTTATAGATGCTCTCATCTATATGCTGGATGGCTGGATATTATTAAAAACCATAAGCTGGTTGCACACGCCTTACTTCTTGTTGTAAATTATTCCTAACAACTGTTTGGTGCATAGCGTGACCTCTAAGATTACTGGGAGAACAGTGGGGACTGATGGGTCTGTAGGGCAGACCGCTCCCGCCGTTTTACGCTTCTCTTAACCTCGCCAGTACGATAGGAGAGGAGAGTATGCCCAACCTCCAAGCAGCAATGAGTGAACAGAGACAAAATTACCAAGCAAGTTCAAGTCACCAACGTGTGAATAAATCTTTCCGACAAATGCCCTAGCCACTAAGAATGACACAAAATCTAAAGCGTTTCCGGAAGCCGAAGCCTTACCTAGAATCGGGTCGTACTCGATTTGAGTTCTAGTCTCCTTCCAGGACAGCAGGCAGTTGAGGCCATTCGAGTCGGCAGATTCGATGTAACCCTTCATCGCCAGCATCATCTGGTGCGCTCTGGCTATCCCATAGTGGACTTTGGTTTCATCCATGAGCGCCGTTTTCATGAGCTCCATCGCGGTGCTGAAAGCTTGTTGGAAGTACTCGGAAGCCTTGCTGTATTGCCCCTAGTGAGAAAGAGAATAAAAGTCACTTTTCTAATTTCTTAACATCACAGATTTGCTCCTTCACCTCGGCACACGCATTTCTGAGGAGCATGAGCTGGCAAGCTGGCTTTTTTACCAGGAAAGGCTGCTTTCTGTGAGAAGGGGCCACTTGTTGGGCTGAATCTTGAAATTAATTTAGTCATTACGCTGATCGACAGCTGAAACACAGGAAGGGCGGAGGCAGGTGGAGGTAGCAGGAAAGTGAACTGAATGCCACTGATTTCAACGGAATTTGGCTGATTCCATCACTGTACTTATCCAGTGGAATATATTTGTCTGACTTCTGTTTTCATTTGTAGCAAGAGGGCATTTGTTGCAAAGCCAGTGGCAGAAACTGATGCCCGCATGCATATCTTTGCTGCTTCGGGTCACTGCTTAGCTTTGCTAAACGCATCTGCCATTGTTTAGCTGAGAACGTGGGAGAATCTACATTTAAAACATGTGATCATGATATATGGCTGAAACGAAGGAAAAGATTGTTGAAACATCTATGCCTTTGCTAACTTCACTCTAGGGTTTCGAATTTTAGAAATTTAAGATTTTTTTCTTTTGTGGTTCTCCATATCTACCCTAAAAGTTACTGTTCAAACAATAGCATTTGCCTTGTGCACAGAAGCATCAAGGCTAGTATCAAGTGCTTCATATATGTCATTAGTTGTCACATGTCACCTCTGAGGACAACGAAACAGCATCTCCTATCTCCTCCAAGCCTCCTAAAAATCCACACACAGGATTCCCCTTAAAGGAGGAAATTGGTTCCAGTGTGACCTATACACAGAGATTATTGAGGACAGAACTTCTATTTTTCATGGACTTAAGGCACTTTGGGGTTCCTATCTCTTCTTCTTCATCAGTTTTCCAAGCTTTGACTTCCACAGCTGTGTGAACCCCAGGTCTAGCTGTCCACGGGTTCAGTCTGTGGTTCCACATCACAGCAGGAGCCTGCTTCTCACACCACCCTGTTCTGTACCTGGGGAATCAGTAGGAAACACAAAAGCTCCACACACAAATCCAAAGACATGATAAAAAAGAATGTTAATCTCCCTGATTTGTTCATTCAACAGTTTCTATGTACTAAAAACCCCACACTGTAAATAAATATAAAACCAAATAAACAGGGGAGCTGGGGAAGGCTCAATGGATAAACTACTTGTGTTGCAAACAGGAGTCCTGGAGTCTGAGTTCCCAGCAGTTAAAGGAAAGCTACAGCCTGCCTGAAATCCCGGGATTCTAGAGGTGGAGGCAGGCATCCCCAAAAAAGGCTGGTTAGCTAGACTAGTCAGATTGTCAAGCTCCAGGTTCTGGCAGAGAGTACACCTCAGTAAACCATGTGAGAGATTGAGAAAGACACATGCCTTCAAGTCCTGGCCTCCATATGTATGTGAAGATGCACACATATGTACCCAGACAGCTACACACACACACACACACACACAGGAGATGTTTGAAACATAATTGAACACTCGTTTCAAAAGAATCATTTATGAATAAACCGTTTTGCAATAAAGATTTTAAGCCATATTCCCATACCTTGTAAAAGAAATGGGAATTAGAACCACCATGAATGTGTTTTCATGCCACACACCAGCACAGACAGAAGCAGCTTCAACTCCATAGCCCTCTCTCTGCAATTTTGATGAGCAGTCATAAGAAAGTCCTTGCCAAAGCCAGGAGTGGCTACTCTAACGTGCAGCACATGTACCACTGTATGTCCTGTGTCCACAGGGCAGACTAGGTGGACTCCCTATTTAAAATGTCCCTTCTGCAGGGATTGCTGATTGATGTGCAGTCCTGTTATAGTGTGTAAGTAATAACTGTTTGTTGCTGTAAGGGATTCAGTCTCTTATTATTATCATAAAACAGGATTTATAATGAGCAAAGATTTGATTAAAACCATGTCAAAGGTTGCATCTGTGTGCCAATTATATATGATTGAGAACCATGACAAATATTAAGGATGATGAAGACACAGATTATCTTGATAGATAAGGACAAACTACAGAAAAAAAAATCCCAATTTGGCAAAAGATAGCCTTAAAAAACAAAATAAAATTGCAGTGTCTAATTGCTCCAGTTATATTTCTGAGCTGTTTATTGATTTCAGATGAGAGTTTGAATCTGAAAACCAAGGCTATAAATAAATGGCCAAACTTCCAGGATTTTTCAAGACATGTTAAAATGAACTCATGGGTTCATTTGCTCAGTCATGGAACAGTCACTGTATGTGAGGTTGTGTGGCAGCCAGTGATACTCAGCAACAAGAGGCGAAGGGACAGGTAGCTTGCATTTTGAGGGAGCAGTAAAGCTTGAAATGGTGACGGGGACATATTCAACCCAAGTGCCTTTCCTCCCTAAAACAGGATTGCTGTTAGGTAATTGTTCTCCCTTCAAACTGTGCCTGTATCCAACTTTGGATATACAACCAGCTGTTATAAACCAATGAAGAAGCCTCTAGAACGCTGTCAAGTACATGCAATATTCATTCTTTTCAAATGTTATCATTTTAAAAAAACATACCTTTGGGAATGAGTTTTCCTTAATGTCTACTGTATTTCCAGATTCTTAATTCTTTGAAAAAGCTTACTATGTAAATTTAGTCTCCTCTAAAACTCCGTACAGCCGTCTAAAGTTCATCTTTGTTTTCAAGTCATCTCTATTATAAATTTCTAATGATTCTAGAAATCAGTTATGACAGTCTTAAATATAAGCTTAGGACTGTGCTGCAAATTATAGATGTAGCAGTGCATTCATGAGAAGACAACTTTAACCAATGTTCTGAAAAATCCCTGACAATTCCAGAGTTAGGACCTCAGTGACATCATAGACCTGGGAACAATGCTTTTAACAGAATTTTCATGCATTTTTCTGTTTTCTATCAGGTCCTCCTCCTCATTTAAAAGGTCACTTATCCAATAAACAAACTCAAAATAAATGGGTGTTTTCTCAGCACTCAGTGCAAATCTCTCTCTCTCTCTCTCTCTCTGTGTGTGTGTGTGTGTGTGTGTGTGTGTGTGCGTGTGTTTCTCGGTGACTGTGGGCTTGCATGTGCCATGGAATACATGTGGAGTTGAACAGGTTGTTTCGAGGATCAGTTGTTTTCTCCCACCGGGTTTTGGAGGACTGAACCCAGGCTCTCAGCTTGTGCAGAAGTGCTGTGGCCCATTGACCCATTTCACTGGCTCTTTCTTGTTGCTAGTTTAACATAGGAACTACCATTCTTTTAACTGTGATTTTTAGATCTTATGAATGAGTGGGAAATTTCATAAGGGCAGATACTTGATTAGGTCGCCTAAAACACTCTCATTTGGCCACTTTATATTAATTATAGATTTTCAATTAACATTCCACCAAAAGATCACATGTTGGCATCCTGGAGTGGTATGGGAAGCCCATTCTCCCTGATTTTATAATAAAATGTTTACTAAGATAAAGATTAATATTAGTATTTATTGTTATTATTATATTATGTATATTATATAAGTATATAAAATATACAGGGATTGCCTGTGTAGATCTGACTGTCCTGGAACTTACTCTGTAGACCAGGCTGCCCTCCTCAAACTCACAGAGACCCACCCGTCTTTGCCTCCTGAATGCTGGGATTAAAAGCATGCACCACCATGATAAAGACTATTTTTTCTTTTTTATTATGTATTTTTAATTTACATTTCAAACATTATCCCCTTTTTTAGTTTTCCTTCCGAAATCCCCTACCCCCTTCATTCTCCTCCCTGCTCCCCAACCTACTTACTTCTGGTTCTTGATCCAGGCATTCCCCTATACTGGGGCATAGAGCCTTCACAGGACCAAGGGCCTCTCCTCCCATTGATGACCAACTAGGCCATCCTCTGCTGCATATGCAGTTAGGGCCTTGAGTCCCACCATGTGTTTTCTTTGATTTGTGGTTTAGTCCCAGGGAGCTCTGGAGGTACTGGTTAGTTCATATTGTTGTTCCTCCTATGGGGTTGTAAACCCCTTCAACTCCTTGGGTACTTTCTCTAGCTCCTTCATTGGGGACCCTGTGCTCTGTACAATGGATGACTGTAAGCATCCACTTCTGTATTTGCCAGGCACTTGTGGATCCTCTTAGGAGACGCTTTATCAGGCTCCTGTGGGCAAGTTCTTGTTGGCATCCACAATAGTGTCTGGGTTTGGTGGTTGTTTATGAATGGATCCCCAGGTGGGGCAGTCTCTGGATGGTCATTCCTTCAGTCTCTGCTCCAAACTTTGCCTCTGTACCTCCTTCTGTGGTTATTTTATTCCCCCTTCTAAGAAGAATAGAAGTATCCACACTTTGTTCTTCCTTCTTCTTGTGTTTCATGTGTTTTACAAATTGTATCTTGGGTATTCTGAGATTCTGGGCTAATATCCACTTATCAGTGAGTGCATATCATGTGTGTTCTTTTGTGATTGGGTTACCTCACTTAGGATGATATTCTCCAGATCCATCCGTTTGTCTAAGAATTTTATAAATCCATTGTTTTTAATAGCTGAGTAGTACTCCACTGTGTAAATGTTTGCTGAGTAGTACTCCACTGTGTAAATGTTGTACATTTTCTATATTCATTCTTCTATAAAGACTATTTTTAAGATGTGCAAATTTAAATTATAAAAGCACAACCATTATCACAGAATATGCCAATTACAGTGCTTTTCAAATAACAGTTTTGCTCCCCAGCTTCTGTCTTAGAACATTATACTTTGGAGCTCGTTGCTAACACCACTGTTAAGACCAGTGGCAGGAACAGCAGGGCATCAGAAAAGACAAGGCACAGGAGCTGGTCGATGTCCTACTTCACTCTTTATTGCTGAGATTAAACATCAGGACAAAAATCAACCTGGCGAGGAAAGTATTTCTTTCCCCTTGCAGCTTCCTGTCCGCAGGACCTGAAGCTGGAGCCATGGGACAATGCTGCCTACTGGCTTTCTCCTCAAGTCTCAGCCTTCTTATAGAAGCCAGGACCCCGACTCAGGTGGCCCCATCCACAGAGGGCTGGGCCCTCTCACACTGAGCACACTGATGGATGAGTCTTACAGGAAGATGGATCTTGGCAGTGATGTTTGATTTATTTTTAAGGATTCAGGACAAGTTTTCTGAGTGATTTGATATTGTGGAGAAATGAGAGAAGTGTGGGGTTTCAGAAGCGAGGGAACGCTTTCCCAAGTGGTCTGATCTTAGGTTGGGCAATAAAACAATAACTACAGACAGGGTCTCACCTCTCATGATATGTCAGGAATGTTCAGAATCCTTCAAGTATTATAATGAGGACAAATTGATAAAAGTTAGCTTTTAGTAGTTGATGTTGTCTTTGGGTAAAAAAAACTCTTCCTCAAGCATCAAACAGCTGTGTCATTAAAACCACCTGGCAAAACTTGAGGAAATAAAAACATGAAGCTATTATTCCTGTTTGTCTCATTGTCCTTGTCTTTCTGACACTTGGTATTCATGCCATACTGCGTCTCAGTGTCCATGGTGTTTGGTGGATGGTAAAGCCATAGATAGCATTGCAATACTTTTACAGAGTCTGTTGGTGTCTTTTGAGTCACTGTGTCAATTCAGCTATGTGGTGGGAGCAGTCCCCTTGGCGAGTCTTGACATCTTTGCCCACTACCTTGTCCTGAAAAATAGACTAAAGCCCAGTATGGGGACCAACAGAGAAGTGGTCCATGTGTTGGGGGCAGCAGCTGAGGCATGAGGCAGAACATTCTGGGGTATGGGCATGGAGGGCAGACAGAGGCAAAGCAAAGTGGGAGACAGAGGGAGCAGAGCCAGGCACGGATTACTGTCCCTCAAGGAGGAGGCAGGACAGCAGGGGAGAGATGAGGGGGGTGGGGACCAAGAGGACGGGAGGCCTTAAAAGCTCCTTCCAGAAGTCTCTGGGCAATGAAAGAAATGGTGTGATGGTCTGCACATTGGCTACTTCTGGTGTCTTTGTGCTGTGAACAACCCATTCTAAATCCTTTAGAATTGCTGCTGGGATCACTTCTTGGCTTTTTGGCTAAGATCAGGTGTAGAATTGCTGCTGGGATGGTGGCTTCTTCACCTGGGGAAGGCAGAGGAACTAGAGGAGCAACAGGGAGCTGAGAGAAACGAGAGGACATGACCGATAGCAAGAATTATTCCCAAAACAGAGAAAACAAAACTGACTGTCATTCATTTGTATGAATTTCAAACTCATTTTCTTAAAATACATTGCAGTGGTTACACGTGTGGGTTGGAATGTTATGAGTGCTTTTATTCTGGGGGACTTGAAGTGAGTTGAACTCTTGGGGTGTCTGGAACAGAGAACCTGTATGACTAAGAGCACAGCCACAGCAGCACCCCCACTCCTCCTGCTAGACTCCTGTGTTCCAACTTGCTGCCCCTACTAACTCAATCCCTCTTCCCCTCAGTATTTATATTGTGTGTAGTGTATACATGTGTTCACATGGACTGTGCACATGTTCATGGATGTGTATGAACATATGTATGTAGGCCAGAGGTCAACATCTAGTTTCTCCCTTGACCACTTCCCACATTATTGTTTTGTGGTAGGGTCTTTCTCACTGATTTCACTAGGATGGCTGGCCAAGGAGCTCCAGTGACCTACCTGTCCTGTCCTCCCATTACTGGGGTTATAGTCCCGTGCTATCTACTTGTTTTGAACATGGCACTGGGGATCTGAAATCAGGTCTCTATGCTTGCAAAACACACACTTTAATGACGTAGCCAGTCATTTATTTGTTTGTTTGTTTATCCTATGTGTGTATGTGTGTGTTTGTGTGTATGTTTGTATGTGTGTGTGTATGTTTGTATGTGTGTGTGCCTATGTGAGTTTATGTGTATCACCTGTATTCAGGTGCCTGCAAAGGCCGGAAGATGGTGTCAGATCCCATGGAGCTGGAATTAGAAATACTTGTGAACTACCTGGTATGTGTGCTGGAAAGCAAGCCTCTTCTGCAAGAGCAGCAAGGACTCAACCTTTGAGCTATCTTTCAAGCCCCCTAGTGCTGATTTTTTTAAAATTAACATTTTAGTTGCTATATAAAATAATGGCTTTCATCATGACACACGTGCGTGCGCACACACACACACACACACACACACACCATCGCACCTTGTCATGTTTACTGCCCTCCACTATTCCTCCCATCCTGTGAGATGAAAAAAACTTTGCAAGATGAAAAAAAAAAATCAAAGCCCCCAGAAGTGTAAATAACTTGTCCCAGGTCCCAGATCTCATGAGTGAGGGAGCTGGGCTTGTCACCCAAGCGGTGGGATACCACAGTGTGCTTTTAATCACCAGGCACTCAGATTAACACAGAGTGCATGAACACAGTTGGAGAATACAATTACCCTAAAAAATGATGGATCTGACTCATGATCAAAATAGCAATTATAACCAGAGAAACTGGCTTCTTCCATACCGTTTCGAAAGGAGACCCTGGGCAACTGAAGATAATAAAACTGACATTACAACTGGTGTGTTTACTAATCATGGTTCCTGGGATGCTGTAAACCCCCCAGTCTAAATTCCCTTTGTAATCATTCTTAGGATTTTCCTTCTCCTGTTGAGGCTTACTAAGGAGCATCCCAACTGGGTTAATAAAGACTAAGAATTTGAACCAAGAGAGGAGTGTCAGAGCAAGCTGATAAGAGCCAACAGTTTTCACTAAGTGCCTTTGGATTTGACTCTTTTCATTGTTCCTCACAGTCAGTTACTGAATGGCAGTGGTTGCCATTGGTGGTGCCTGTACCCCAGACAGCTCTGTAGGCCAGATGAGGAGAAAAGAGGTCTTTTCAGTTCCACTCCTCGCCCTGGGCCTGTGCTACATCCTACAGTCTCAGCCATTTTCCACGCTGACCTGTGGGATGGCGGGTATAAGCAGAGGACAGACTTCAGCCTCGGCAAGCTTTTCCACACAGAGGGCACGGAGCTCACCTTTTCATTGTAGATGTCGCCGAGCATCGTGCATGCTCGAATCATATCGAGGCTTTGCAAGTTGTTTCTTGCAATTGTCACGAACTTCTCCAGGTAATTAATTGCTTCTGTTGTCTCCCCTTGGCTAGAATAAAACGAGGAACTGTTAGTGTACCATCTCATCATTGTGAAAGAAGGGATTTTGTGTTTTCTCTGTAGAGAATGTGGGGTGATGGTCAGGATGGTTAGACTTAAAATACACACATTTCGTTAGACCTGGCATAAGCTGGTGGGGTATGCAATGAGCTAAAGCTCAAAACCTTTTAAGTTAATTCTTTGAATTCTATACAAGTACGCCAGTTCCCCTCATCCTCTCCTCACTCCAACTTCTCCCATGTCCCCTCCGCTCCCTCTGAAAAGTAACATTCTCTTCCTCTTTATCATTTCACACACACGCACACGCACACGCACACGCACACGCACACGCACACGCAAATGCATACACATGCATACATAGCCTGCTGTGCCATTTAATGTTGCTCATGTGTATTTTTTTTTTTTAGGGCTGACCACTTGAGATTGGATAACCTATATAGGGACTTGTCCCTGGAGAAGGCTGATTCTCCCTCTCTCAGCAGCCTGTAGCTCTTCGTCTAGAGTGGGGCCTTGGGAGATTCCTCTCCCATCCACGTCAGCATGTCAGCTGGTCCTGCCACTCTTCAGATCCTATTTAAGTGGCCATATTGTCACGATTAGATGGGTGAGGCTTCCTTGTCATTTGTTGAAGACGCGACCTTACAGTAGACATCCTGGCCTTCTGGCTCGTACAGCCTTTCCATCCTCTCTTCCCTGATGTTCCCTGAGACCTAGGTACAGATGTGTTGAGAATTCAGACTTGTAAAGCCTCGAGGATGGTCGGTGTGAGTGTGAATTGGCACCACTGCTTTAGAAAACAGACGGTTCCTCAAAAGCTATAGCACAGATGGTTATATGCATGGTTTAGAAATTTGACTGCAAGGTATGCAACTAAGAGAAACAGTGGCATGCCCACACAAAAAATCTACACATTGATGTCAGAGCAGCATTTGGAATAATAATCAGTGAGTGGACACTACTGAAAAGTTCATCAGTTAGTTGATGACTTAGAATGTGGTGTGTCCCTACAGTGGAATATTACTTTGTCATGAAAATGAAGTGCTGATACATGATAAACCAACTAAAATGTGAAAATATTAGGTGAAAAGAGTCAGACACCAAAGATTCTGTATTGTGTATTCGTTTTATACAGTGTGAAGAATGGACAAATCGACCAAGACAGAGGCAGTAGGCTAGTGGCAGCCAGAGTATGCAGGAGGGAGATGAAGGGTAACTAACGACCCATACAGGATTTTCTTAAAGCGTAACAGAGAGTTCCTGAAACAGAAGGGAGTCCTGACTACCCAATTCTGTGCATGCAATACAATCTCCGAGTTGTGGGATTTAAAAGGAGAATTAGTATAGTTTTATGAATTGTCTCAATAAATCTCTTTTAAAAACTTCTAAAAAGTGTATAAAAAGTGAAAATGTTAGATGTACTCTCCTTTAATCCCAGAACTTGGGAAGAGCTCCATGATTTGAGGCTAACTTTGTCTACGCAGTAAGTTATAAGTAAGACAGTGATATGACAGTGATATGAGTCAGCCTCTCTTTCTCTTTCTTTCTCTTTCTCTTTCTCTCTCTCTCTTTCACACACACACACACACACACACACACACACACACACACACACACACACACACAGTGCATACTGTTTTGTAAGAGTTTCTCAGCAGTAACATTTCAGGCATCACTAAAGTCACACTCAGTAAGTGGTATATATTCTAGCAAAATACTCAAGAAGACCTGCACCTTCCAGCTGAGTCCACGGCATATGCTAGTCACTCAAATAGTTTTGGAGGCAGCCATGGCTGAAAGTCGGATAGAGGAAAGACAGAGTCCACATGAGAGCTAAGCATCAAGGAAAAGCGAGGCAGCCTCAGTCATGGGAACACTTGGAGTTCCTAGACAAATTGCAGTCAGGGGACTTAATGAGGTGGGAGTGCAGCTCAACTGGTAGGGAGGCTGTCTGTGATATCAAAGCCCTGAGTTCTATCTCCAGCCCCACACCAACCATGTGCCATCCTAGTATGGGGAGGTAGAGACAGGGGTCAGGGTGGGGGGGGGGGCATCAGAAGTTCAAGGCCATCCTTGTGAGTTACAGGTTAGCTTGAGATACAGGAAACAGTGTCTTACAAGCAGGCAAGCAAACTCTAAACTTCAAAAGTCTAGTGGATGTCTTATAACCAAAGGGTTTCTCTGTCAGCTTGGTGGGGTGGATGTAAAACCATATGGGACCTGAACTGTGACTGCCCCTGTGAATGACACAAAGTAGCTAAAATCCTGCAGTGCCTTGATTTGACAGTCCCCGTAAGAGCAAGACTGGTATGGGAAGGGTAAATTTGCTCTTAAAGGGCAATTAGAAGGAATTTAAAGTCAAATCTCATGAGTACAATACCGATCAAGTATTCATATAAATCTTAAAGTGGAATGCACACTGTGGAATGCATGTTGAACTGTAGATAGCAGACACTCAGTACACTGTTACACCCACAGGCCATTGCCTCCTCCTCCACCCTCACCTAGGCCTGGCACACACAGGCCAGGGGGGCTCCACAGTGAACCATCGCAGATTCTTTCTCCAGATGTTTTTTCCTCCTCACTCATTGACCTGCACATCCTGACCATCTCTGCTCTCTCTGCGTTGCTTCTGATCTCACCCTGACCCTGAGCCCAGGCAGGGTCCCCCCCCCCCGCCCCGCCCCAGAGGTGCAGGCAGCATCTTGCTCTCCCTACAATGCATGGCTCTCCTGGGTGCGTCTCAAACACCACATGGCGCGACCTGTTCTGCACCAGTGTTTGGCAAATCTCTATCTTGGGGTGCTCTGGGTTGCCTGGACTTCAGATCTGCCTTTCCTGTTGCCAGCTGCTCTCACACACAGGAGGTGGCCCCCTCCACGTGCTCAGTCCCAGGAAACACCCGCTGAGAAGACAGATGATGCATGTGGTAGTTCTTTAGGGGATTCTGTCGCAACATAGTGGGAAAAGTGTTCATTAAACAAATTAGTCAATTTTGCCCCACAGTAGCATTATATGTAGACATTTTTCCTTCCTTTTCTTCTTCTTTTTTTTTTCTGTTTTTCTTTACTTTTTAAATTCTCTCTCTCTGTCTCTGTCTGTCTCTTTTTTTAGAAAAGCTGTTTTCTAAGTATGGCTCCATTTTTTTTCTCTCTATAAAATGACTACATATACTCCCAACTCTGTAACAATGCACTGCTATTGGGGTGATTCATAAGGCTATGAAATGAGATGACGTAGAAGTCATGTCTGGGCACCTGCTTGCAACAGGCCGCGGAGGGAAACATTTCCTTTCTGCCAGTCAGTTTGTTCCTAGAGCAGCCAGATGACGTCAAAGTCAGCGGATGGACATTAGGAGCCAGGCCACACACACACTTGGTACCTCCTCTTGTTGTCCTCTTTTGATAATATTAAAGTTCTAGAACTAGAGAAAACTCCAGCTTCTTCATTTTTCACATGATTTTGAATAGCTCAGTCCTGAAAGCTGTGTTAATGAGCAGTTCGGTACGTGGCAGGGCTCCAACAGTGACCGTCAGTGAAGTAACAGGTGACCGTCTATGGCTCTGCTGGAGACTGTCTACCACGAGACACAAACCCTGTGTAGCTAAGCATCCACAGTGAAACCCTCCACTACGCAATACGCTAGTGAATGCTCAGCCCAACAGGCACATGGAGTCCTGGCTATTAGATCCTATCAAATACATCCTTCCTTGCTTGTTGGTAAACCAACGCTCTACAGAGCAGAAATAAAATGGAATTTCATGTTTCCCAGAGTTGTGACTACTGCCTTTCTTGATTCTGTATGCATCATTTTTTCACACCAGAATCACGAATCATCTTCCAGACCGGGGGATGGTGGATTGTCTAGAAAACCTGTGCTGTTTGTGGCTCATACGTCAAACTATAAAGAGAGGCTAGGCTCACTGTCTATTGTAACTCAGGCTCACTGTCTATTGTAACTCGAGTATCTGTCTGAATGTGTATGTTTTCAGGGAAGGCCGTTTGGTATTAGATAATCAACCAGTCAGTGTGCTTTTCCCTGGGGGAGAATATTTCTTCGGATCTCGGCATTTCTTAGTTGCTTGTAGTTCTTTGTTTGGGATTGCTAACACTATACAAACTGAGCACGTTGTATTTATGTATTTAGGAGTATGTATCTACACACACACGTGCACACGCACATGTATGTAGCAACAATTAAAGAAAAAGAGGCTATGATATGAAAGAAAGCAGCGGGTGGATAGTATATGGGAGGGTTTAGAAAGAGGAAGGAGAAAGAGAAAATGATGTAATTATGATTTCAAAAAAATTTAAAAATGTATTTTAGAAATTAACTGTCTACAAAACTAAGATGAATTGGAAAAAGAAGAACATAAACTATTGATAAATTCAATGACCATAAATAAAGCATATAAGCCAAAATGATAGTAAAATATAGAGCATAATGATATTTCTAGGGCTAAGAATATTTTAGCAAACTGATGTTAACTTTTCAAGCTCTTTTCCGGTATATAACATTGACATAAAGAAGGCAACATCTTTACATACCACTTTAAAACCATAGGAAAAATCCACTGTTGTTGTTTATCTAAAACACACTTGGCAAAACTTACCTTTTCTTCCTTGAAAGCTGGGTATGATTTTGGATGGAAGTACAGTTTTGGTTAGGCTTGGCCTCTTGAGGATAGTTAAATCATATTGTTCTTAAACAGCACTTCAAAAAGAAGTTTAGTGGGAAAATGCAAACCAGTGTAAACACAATGATTACTGGGTACTTAGAACTTCTCTCCAGACCCTCAGGAGCAAGGATTTCATCCTGTGTTTTGTTCTAAGGCCATGGCAGAAGGTCCTCTTGTTCTAAGTTATGTTCTCCATTCAGGGGTTGTGGAGCCCCACATCAAGGTCACCCATCCAGCTACTGGGACATAAACAACATGGGCAGAAAGGAAGCCTGCAAGCATGGGCTTTAGCAGTGTATTCAGAAGCTACTCAGTCCTTGGTGGGAGGAAGGATTCAATTTTTTCTCTAGAGAAAGGCTACAGATTATTTATATAAGTTCAAAGACAAGGTTAAAATGTTAGACAAATATTAATGCCAGTTTTCCTATATGCAGTGCACAGGTGCAACTTCAGCAGCAGATTATATGGTATAATCATTAAATTCATTCAAGCAGACCTCAGAGAGTTAAAAACATATATTCCGAGGACCTGGACTCCTCGATCCAAAGAATGAGAATGAAACAGGGCAGAATATTTGTGTATCAAGGTGATTCTAGTTTCCAACTGGGAAAATAGGACCGTTAACACCCACGTCCCCTGACAACTGTCCAATTATGTATATCACACTTGGCCTAGTGTTTGCTGAAGAAGTAATCAATAAAGGATGTGGTTGACTGAGCATAGATTTTGGTTGAACCAATGCATGAAAACTTAATCATTTACTCAGAGAGAAGAAATCAAGGCGAGCAGAGATGAACGGCCACGGAGGGGTTTGTTGATTGTGCCACCAAGTTTGTGGGCTACAGACGAAAGTAATAAGGCAAATGGGATCTGCGGTAGGAGAAAATGTAAAATGCCATTCTTAATTCCGAGAATTAATAGAAATGTTTCTGGCGGTCTTTTTTTTTTTCCCCGTGTCATTTTTAGCAAATTTCACTTCGAAGCCTGGATGTTCCATTTTCGAGAATATATGAAAATTACTAGGGCGTGTCGTTTCTCTCAAGCAAAGAGAAATTAATCTTTGGCTATAACAGAGAGAGTAATTTTCACACTGGAAACTTTGTTGAAATTGATTTGAAGATCTCTACTGTGGAAAGTTTTCCAGGAAATCATTTAAGTCAAGTGTGTGAGAAAATTTACAATGGGCATGAAATAAACCCGGAAACAGGGTAGCTGTGCCTAAGGTGGATGCAGGACTCTTTTTTTCTACGTTCTCTTGGGGAGCTATCCTGACTCTGTTGAAGAGCTGTGGCATTTCAACAAATGGATTAGTTAAGTGAGAATATACAAGCATACACATTCCGGAAGGAAAATTAAGGGCTTTCCTGCTTTTGTGCACTTGTACCACCTCTCGCTAAAATAATAACGATGACAAATAGTAATGTTTACTTGGTAATTTCTTGTGTCACCTTTCCTTTATGAGTCACAACTGACTTTCAGAGTAGTGTCACAAGGCTCTTTGAAAATGGACTATTTTCTTCACTACTCTGGCAAGTAAGGAAGAAATGACATTGTAAATGTTTTTTTTTTTTACACTGCTTAAGCCCTTGTTCAGTGTATATTATTTACATTAATAGCAAAAAAAAAAAAAAAGATGTTCACTATTGAAGCTCACTATTGAAGCTTTCCTTTGTAAGTCACACCAGGTCTGACTTGACAAGAAAGGGTGACTTCATATCACCAAATCCTATCTTGAGAGAATGTAGTAGTAGGTTTCCCAACTAAAGACTTAGTATAAATTCTTGTAACCATTTTAGAAGCTTCCAGCTTATACACCCTTCACGCACACTCAGCTGATGGACTTGGACACCCACTTATCCTGGACATGGCTCTCCCCCTCCATTTCCTTTAAAGAGATAAAATATGTTTATAGAGCTAGGACTGCCATTAGCGAAACTGTTCCAATCACTTGCAGGTTAGGAAAGAAGGCTAGATTTAGGGGAATGCTAAGCTGCACACACAACCTGATTTATTTCTCAGCCATCTCAGCCATAATTTCTTCTATTTTCCCTGTGTTACTTCCTGTGTGATGCTGCTAAGCACAGAAGGACAGTTCAGTACTGTGAATGGAATCAGCATGTACCAGCACACGTGTGTAGACATGTTTATCAAAGTTATTTTCAATGCTTCAAAGCAGCATTTTCCTAAAAATGACCACAAAACACATAACGGTTTTGACTTTAACAGACTGATTTAAACCAAAGATTTCCAAATATCCAGGCTGCTACTGTCGTCCAGATCGTTTGTTTGAATGAAGATTGAAGAGATGTTAACAGGACACGCTGTCCTTGACCAGGGCCACGCTCCTCTGAAGGTTCCCATGAGTCAAGGCTGCAAAATGGCAGCTCTGGCTTGGGAAGATCATGGCCTGGGACATTTTCTCCTGTGACTTCAGAAGAAACGTGCCTGTGCCCTCCTGCATTCTACAGGGATGCTTATCTGTCTGTGCACAAATCATCGAAAGCTTTCCTATACTTTAGTAGAGAGCAATTTCTATAAGTGGGATTAGTTTTATTTGGCATAAAATAAGATGTGAATCTGTTTTTGCCTCTTTCAGTTTCTGTCTCTGTTTCTCTCTCTCCCCTGCCCTTTCTCTCTCCTCCCCAATCCCCTCTCTCTCCTTTCCCCCTCTCTGTATTTGTGTGTGTAAGTTTGTGTGTGTGTGTGTGTGTGTGTGTGTGTGTGTATGCCAGAGGACAGTGTTAGGAGTCTCCCCTGATTGCTTACCACATTTTTTTGAGACAGGGTCTCTTATGGAACCTGGGGCTCATCTGTTAGACTAGCTCTCCAGCCAGCCCCAAGGATCTGCCTGTCTTGACAGTGCTGGGATTATAGCATGCAGCACCATGCCTGGCCTTTATGTGGATGCTGGAGGCCTGAACACAGGTCTTTATGTACAACAAGTACTTTCTTAACTGGCTCATCCCCAGAGCTGTTTTCCATGCTGCTGAAAATATAAAGAAGGATCGTCCTCATTCCTAGGAAAAGCTTCCCACTTCATGGCCTGTCATGGACAGTTACAGCCTTGCCCATCTCTAACACATTCGATTATCTGTGTTTTCAAAGTTACCAGGTTAGCAGGATTTTTACACTGATAATCTATCCCCTCAGCTTTGACTGGACAGATGAGGAATTCAAATTCTGAAGCACAGACTGAAATATCCCAGATGAGACATTCAATGAACCTTTGCAGATAACTTGAAGCCAACCTTTAGCATCTAGACATTTCAAAAATAAATACAAGAGCCACCAGTAACCAAAGGCCATCACAACATTTATCCCGTGACATAGCAAATGCTGAGAGAAGGCTTTTGAAGGAAAACATTCCCTCGGGGATTTCGTCTCTTTAGCTGTGTGGGGTGCAATGGCTATTTTGTTTTGTAAGAATTATTTTATAAGCATGTGAAGGAAGACATTAGGATCATTGTGCAAACCTAGGTCAGGCTTGTCATCACAAAGATGACGAATCTAATGACTTTCTGGGGAAGAGAGAGAGAGCACAACAGGTAGAGCACGTGACTTCTGCTTCCGCGTTCAATTTTCAGTACCCACATGGTTGCTGACAATTATATATAACTCTAGTCCTAGAGGACTCTCCTATTCTGGTTTCTGTGAGCACCAGGCACACATGCAATGCACACACACGCCCACACACACACACACACACACACACACACACACACACTATACATACAAATAAGATCTACTAGTTTGGGACAGTGATGAGACCAAAAGCAAGTAATTTAGCAGCTGAAATGAACTGAATAAAGAAGCGCACAGAATCACTAAGTCAGTCCAAACAGGTATTAAGCTGGAGACTAACCGATCTCACCTCAGCTGTTATTTGGAAAGTGGAACTTTCAAGACAACTGGGCTGGTCTTTGGGGACTGGTCACTATGTGTATTATGAGGGCCCACTTACAGGCTGCTTGCTTCCCTCACATGTGGCTGGCCCTGTCTCTCTCCAGTGAACATCCATACTCTCATTAGTATGCCTTCTCCTGAGACATTTGTCTAGCGATGACCATGTTTAACTGATATTATATAGTACTCCTTCCATTTCATTGGTACTGGCATTTTAAGTAGTGATTCTTATCTTTGTAGTATTTATGTACTTAGTATTGTATATATAGTATTTAATATTATGATTCTACTTTTAGTTCATCAAGCATCTAGGCACAATGCCTTTCAATAACACCTCACCTTTTCAGACTGTCCTGTATGTATTAACAATGAAAGATTAATGTGTAGTTACAATGTAGCACAGTTACATCTGCTACTAGTCCTATTATTTTGAACAGGCTACATTTTGGATCTAAGGTAACTATTGAAAACCAAGACTCTACGTTTGGTGACTTTTGGTATTGTGAGTGGCTTGCATGCAGTTATGTTTTATGATGAATGATGGCTGCCTTGCAGGAAGTGAGGTGCAATCATGAAGTTTTCCACCAAAGGATATATATATATATATCAGAAGCTGATCCCAGAGACTGTTGGTAACTTTTCTGTTTCATATGAAATGTTGGGCATGTTTGTTCCCAGCTGTTAATCCAGGTTTGCTTAATGGATGGAGCCTGGTGGAAGTTTAAATGGAACTCTTCCCAAAATGCTCAGGAAAGGTTAGGCAAGTCACGGCACTGAAAGGCGCTGCCTGACACCAGGCTCTCTGAGTTCCTGGCCTGTGAGATGTGACCTGATTTTTTTTCTTTCTTTCTCTGGTTCATTCAAGGTCATCACTAAGCTTACAGAAAACCAAAAGGGAGCTTACACATAGGAGGGACAGACAGAGAAAGACTTTGAATACATCTTTCTACAATACCACACTGGATTAAAGTAACTTACGACCAAAGGGTCACTTAAGAAGGACACTGCTTAAAATTTAAGCAGGCAGTGATGGAAAGCGACAGACCTCAAACAATTTAAGTCTTTCACAGCTGGGTGACTCCACCGAGACAGCAGGACCGCTGTGCTAGCTTACCTCTGCAGGGCCTTGGCGATAGCCTCATAGGCTCTCCCCAGGCCATGATCGTCATCCAGACTTGTGGAGATCTCACTGTACCGATTCAGCACCTGTGGGGAGAGGAACATGCTGAGTGGATCGCCTGTCCACATCTGAGGATGACACAGCATAACAGAGAAGACGAACATTAATGATTTCCAAAATGTCTCTTTCTGTTGACTTGGTTTATTTGGGGCTGTGCTGTGGCTTGTTTCATGGACATGTCTTTGAGCCATGACAGTGAAGTCTTCCTTTTGTAAAAATAACCCCCTCCCCATCCCAACTCTCCAAACCATCCCGTTTATATAATGTAGCTGTGAATAAATAATTGACTGCTTTACAGCATTATTTTAAAATACGGAGACTATTACCTAAGGTAATGTAAGTCCTATCAGAATGTCCTACTATGGAAGTTCAAATATCATGGTTCTTCCTATAAATAGCTCTTTGAGAAGAATGGATTTAGGCAATAGGCCTTTTCTTAATCTGTCATTTTAGGAGAGCCTTGTCTTGCAGTGTTATGTGTATATAGCTCACACTAAAAATATTTCTTACAAATGTACTTCATTACCAGCAATTTCCCTGATAATCAAAAGATTGCAGCTGCCACAGCCAAACATATGATCTTAATTTAATTCAACACTGACATCACTATGCGCTGTCATTTTCTTCTTTTTAATTCCTACCCCCTGCCCCTCCATTCCCTGGTCAGGGGAGGAAAATATAGAAACCAACATCTCCCCCGCCCTCTCTTCTTTCTTATTGTTACATGACCCAACCTATTACACACATGAGGACACAGGAAATCTCCAAGGACCTTCATGGAAATCCTTTTTGCACATTTTCTAAGAAAGAATTAGTGAAAGTCACTTTCTGGCATTTGGGAGGGTGAGGGGTGGGGGTGGGGCGTGCATCTGCCTGGTGTGCTCTGTCTGAGTTAGACAGCAGGAGGGGTGAGCTCTAAGGCAGGGCTCATGGTCCTCGCTGTCCGTTTCCCTCCAGTTTCTTTGATTCATGCACACACTCTTCTCCCCATTTGCTTGTCTTCTTCCTTCCCTTACCCCCATCTGTTTTTATGTCACATTTATCTTTATTTCTTCAGAGTTAACATGTGGGAAATGATTTCAATGACATCACAATGATCCCTCTGCAGAAGCAGATCTGTGGTTTAGAAGCTCGAGCTAAGACCTACCCATGGGTTCACACCAACCCTGGTTTTGATTTTTTTTAAATTAATTAATTAATTTTATTTATTTATTAAGTATTTTCCTCAATTACATTTCCAATGGTATCCCAAAAGTCCCCCATTCCCTCCCCCCCACTTCCCTACCCACCCATTCCCATTTTTTTTTGGCCCTGGCGTTTTTGAGCCCCCAGAGTTCTAAATTTTGAAAACACTTTCAACAATTTTAATTCACCTGTAGCAATTGCATTCATTTATAAGATATAGTTTAACTGGGTCTCCACTAACAACTTTCCAACTTGTTATTGTTTTATGGTAATAATGTTAAAAAAAAAACAAGAAAAAAGAATGCATATATTATGTTTTTATCATTTTTGCCTTTGTGTGTGTATGTATGTGTGTTCATGTGGACACACACGCACCATGGCACGTGTATGAAGGCCAGAGGCCAGCTGCAGGTCTCAGAGCTCTCCGTCCACGTGATTCTCGCTGTGTAAAGAGAGAGTTTGCACCATGCCTTCCTTGGACTTGCTGCCTCTCATCTTGCTGCAGAGATGTTGCACTTAAAGATGCACACTACCACATCTGGTGTGTGTGTGGGTGCTAGAGGTCTAAACTCAGGTTCTCACGCTTGCACGGTAAGCACTTCACCTATGGAGCTGCTTCGATAGCCCTCCCTTAGCAATTTAAAAATATACAAGGCGTGCTCATTACCCTTCATCCTTGTTTTTAGGCCTGTTAATGGAGCTCCGTAGAAACCTGAGGATACCCTTTTCATTCCGCCCCACAGCCGACAGTTCTCTGGCTTAACCTGAGGTGCCCTCACTGAAGCTGCTCTGAGGTATGAGATGGAACCACTGAATTTTTTAAATTTGTAAGAAACCTTGTTGAGTTGGTATATAAAAATACCTAGGAAGAGACTTTGTAGGACTTTATTTTGGTCCACATATTTTTAGGTGACATTTTAAAACCTTAAATTGAAAGCTAATTATTAAAATATTTTATACCCAAAATAGTTCATTGCTTTCTTTCCATAAAAACTGTCATCCTGGCCCTGACATTATTTTAAAGCTTACAAAATCTTATAATGGTGACTTGTTTTCAACACTGAGAGCATCTATGCATTAGTGCAGACTTTGGCCCAATGTAACTACATGAATCAGCAGTGACCTGAGGCAGGTTTCTCCAGGGCATGAGCTGGGCTTGCACAGCGAAACTCTCTCATGTTCCCAGTTATCCTGTGGCTTCTTCATTGTGATGGATATTGTCTCCCAGGTGAACACTAACCTGAGTGTCCTCCTATCTCTTGCTCATGCTCCCTCTCTCTCTTTTTGTAAGATGGAATCTTACTCCATTTCCAAGCTGGCCCCATACCCTGGGCTCAATCAACCCTTCCTTGGCCTCTTGAATAGTTGGAGCTACAGATATAATACCCAGCAACTGCTTTGCTCTTCCATACCTGTCCCATATTCCAACATGCAGGCCAGGAGAATTCTTTGTATTTAATTTCCTCCTTAAAGGAGAAAGCCTCCCACTAAAAGCTGTCATATGGGTACTGTGATTTCATACATCATAGTACATAGTCTATACACTAAACAACCAGAACTCTTCATTTCTTCCTCAGCCTCCAGGAGCAGCCCCGTGCAAGAGTTTCCCTCCCCAAAGTAAAGACAACAAATTTATTTTGTGGCTTGAGATGAATCTAGTATTTCTTTAAACAGTTGCCTGAGAACCAGGAGGTACAAAGGCGGTTGAAAAGGCATGATTCTTTTCTTTTCTTTTCTTCTTCTTCTTTTTTTTTTTTTTTTTGCCAAACAGAGAAGCATTCATGTACATGAGAGTTACACTGGGTATCTTGTTGAAGATTTGGTCTAAGATGGTCTACCTACCTACCTACCTACCTACCAGGAACATGAGCTCAAGAGAAGAGATATGTAAGTTGGAGAAATCTAAGGACAGAGGAAATAAGTTTTATAAAAGTAAAAGGAAAAAAAATTGACTTTAAGTAGAAAAATATGATGAAATTATGAATTTTGTGGAACATAGAAGTGTTTTATACTAATTTGTAGAAAGCTAATGAGATGATTAATCTCATCACCTTAATACTATTAAGGGGTGTTGCAATGTATTTGATCACACACCATGAACCCAGAGATTGTATTTTTTTACTGAAAAACAAAACAAAACAAAACAAAACAAAATAAAACCCTGTTTCTAGTTAGGGTGTGACTCAGCCTTAGCACTCACCTTTAATCCCTCTGGTTGGAATAGAGACATACCCTTAGTACAATCCTTTAATCCCAAACAATGAAGGTAAAGTTAGTTTGTAGAAGAAAGCACTCATATTTGAAAGTGATACTTAATTGAGTGGCAGACAAAGTGATGAATCAGAGAAAGATTTGACAGAATAGGATATTCTCTATCATGAGAAGAGAGAGGAAAGGAAAGCTACTTAAAGGGGAAAGACAGACAGCACAAGAGAAGGGAGTACAGTCCAGGAATATAGTAGAGTTTAGAGAGTGTACAGTAGAGTGGAGAGGGAGAAAATTGAAGAAGGCAGTTTCACCAGGAGAGTTTTACAGAGACAGACTGAAGAGAGAACAAGCTAGACACAGGTAAACAAGCTAGACACAGAATGAGCAAGAGAATGAGAACAAGCCAGAAAATTAGAACAAACTGCTAGAGTTAGGATGAAATGAGGCAGAACAATTCAGTCAGAGGCTGAGAGAAATCACATTGAGTCAGGCAGCTTGTGGAAGAGTTTGAGCCAGAACAGCTGAGTTTAACCAGCCAGAAACAGCTCAGTAAGAAAAAGAAATAGTGACCTTATCTATCAGTAAGTCTCAGAGTTCAAAACATTCTAGGACTAAGTAAGATTGTACAGAGGCTAGAAGCTTCCAGGACTAGGTCTACATTAGCAAATGGAGGCAGTAAGCCTTGGAGACAACAATTATGTCAGGTGAATAAAGGAAACTTTTATGGAGGGGATGTCTAGGAGATTGGTAAGTGTATCTCTGGGTATGTACAAAGGGCCATCTCTAGAGAGAATGGACTAGCAGGGGTTGACCTACCTTGGGCATGTTTAGCACCAGTCCACCGACCAAGTAGGCTTGTGGAGGAATAAAAGAGGAGAAAGAGTGCAGACATTCCTCTGCTCTTTTCTGGCCTCCATGATGTGGACTGCTCGGCTTCTGTACAAAAGTTTAATGTGACCCCCTATCTGCTTTTGAAAGCTGATGAACTGTGATCAACAAATTGACAGGGAGTGAGCAAGTCCTGGTCAGCTGAAATCAGTGACGGAAGCCAGACAAAGACTGGGACTGTTTTTACAAGACACACCATGGAGGGAGATGCACAAGAGTCTACCAGCATCTGTGGATATCTGAAGGACACTTGGTTGAACAGACTTGAGTTGTGAATATGTTAGACACATATCTGTAGCCTGGATGGTTAAAATCTGCCAGTGTAACTCAGAGAAATGGGAACAAAGAACTCTCAGTGTGCAGTGTTCTAATGGATTAAGAAGTCTTACCTTTCAAATTTATACTCAGTGAAGCTCATGAGGCTGGAAGGAAGAAACACTAATCTGGTATGCAGCCATATCAACTCAATACCAAGTGTTCAGACTGCCCCCAAATTCCACAGGCAATGGCAGGTCTACTAGTAAACTGAGTGTTGTGTGTCAAGTGACTCCATCTCTCTGAGCCTATATCCTCATGAGTGAATGGAAATTAACAAAGCCTCTGGTGGAGGACTCTTACAGGTTCCTATGTAACATGGTACTGAGCATGCTCACTAAGAACTGAGTGAAGTGACACCCTGGCTTTTCCTTCATGCTCACCTAACATAGCTGTTCTCAAACGAAGGGGCATCTGCCAACATCTGAAAACACTTTGTTATAATCAGGGGAGGGCTGCTAGCCCTATGGTACCCATCATAGCCTCCATAACAAAGAATTATCATGTGGCTTAAAATGTAAGTAAAGCCACTGTTGAGAAACCCCCAACCTGGCCTCTGCTTAAGCAATCTTTCTGACTAGACACACAATCACCAGAAAACTCCATAAACAAACTATAGGTCGAGTTGAGGTAAGATCTGCAACTCTCATGTGCTTAGACAAAACTCTGTCTCTCGAGGCTGCAAGAGACTCTGTCCACCTCTATATAATGACTTCCAATCCTAAGACATGGCTGTTTTCTTCATCCAGTCCTCAGCAGGCACATAGTCATCAAGGATGTTTGGAGATAAGAAAAAGCAAAACCTCTACTGTTTAGCACATTTAAATGCTTTCCCTCTACTTTTGTCCACAAATCTAAGTGAACTGGAAGAGTCAAAATGAACCCACTTAGATCGACCACCACCTGTGAAGCCATAAGGGATACCCGGCAGATATGTCTGTAAACAAGAAATTAGGATTCCACTGCCCGGGGTATGGTTTTTACTTCTTTCTCCACTGACCACCATAAAAAGGCAGCGTGCCTGGCATTTTGTTATATACACCCCAGAGAAGGCCTAGATCGTCTATTTCATAACAAGAGTTAGGCACTAGTCTCAGTTCACAGCTTTTCTTTGGGAAAGAGAAAACAATACCGATTTTTACTTGCATAATAATAAATGTAGATAATTTAAAAAGTCAGGTTTGCCAACGTGAGCTTGAGATCATTTGTCAAATCTCATTGGAAATTCATTTACTCTGATTTCTGGCATGCCAGCCCGCTTCAGCCACCTCACAGTTGGCAAGCAGAGAAGGCACTTCTGCGTCATTTACAGTGTCTGAACCCGATGCAGACAATCAGCTGCAACATTAGTCAAAGAAACCCGTGGCTAATGACTTCTGACAGGCACTGTAGTAACAGGCTGAGACCAGCCAGGGCATCACCAGCATCCAGGGGGAGCTTCCTGGAGACGGAGAATCACTGTAGGCAATGCTAGGAATGGGGGTCTCACACCACTTAAGGTTCATATACACTTTCTGCAAAGGCATAGCTTCTGACATGTTTATTAACAGTGACACCTTCATACAGCCATGCTATTCTGAGTGACCCATTAGGCCATCTGAGTGTGTAACTTTGTGAACTTAGTAAATGTAACTTCACTTTTCTGTATTTCATTGTGCATTGAACATTCTGAAATCTCCTTCCTCAATTAGAGGTAGCTTACTACTTTTCTGCTTCTAATATTGGCCATTGAGAGGGTGCCTTTTTAGTCCTCAAAACCCATTATTCATCATCAGGTCCATTGCCGCACAGTGACTGCTTGTACTGTCTAGCACACACTCCAGAGGCTGTGGTGTGGTGCAGGAAAGACTAAGTATGTGCTGGTCTTTGTAAGAGCAGCTCACTGAGGAACCTTAGACAAGAAACTTTGTTCCTCTGGGATTCTGGTATATGAAGGAGTTGAAACAAATGGCCTAGAACTCTCCCTTCCAAAAGTATGGTTTGGAGTTTAGGATACAAGAATGATGTGTTTAGTCATTTAAGATATGCTCTACTTGCTTTCAACAACTTAGCTTTAGGTTAAGAATTCCAGATCAGAGGAGTTTGAACAGGCCTGTGCGTGCAGGTCGGACCACCACTGCTGCTCAGAGGATGGATTCCCTGGTGGGGCAGTCTCTGGATGGCCTTTTCTTCATCCTGAGTGAGGTAACCCAATTACAAAAGAACACAGATGGCATTCACTCACTGATAAGTGGATATTAGCCCAGAAGCTCGGAATACCCAAGATACTATTCACAGACCACATGAAGCTCAAGAAGAAGGAACACCAAAATGTGGATACTTCTATCCTTCTTAGAAGGGAGAACAAAATCCCCATGGGAGGAGTTATAGAGACAAAGTGTGGAGCAGAGACTGAATGAAAGGCCAGCCAGAGACAGGATCTCACCTGGGGATCCATCCCACATACAGTCACCAAACCCAGTCACTATTGTGGATGCCAACAAGTGCTTGCTGAGAGAAGCCTATAGCTGTCTCCTGAGGGGCTTTATCAGTGACTGACAAATACAGAGGTGGATGCTCTCAGACAACCATTGGACTGAGCACAGGGTCCCCAATGGAGGAACTAGAGAAAGGACCCAAGGAGCTGAAGGGGTTTGCAGCCCCATAGGAGGAACAACAATATGAGCCAACCAATACCCCCAGAGCTCCCTGGGACTAAACCACCAACCAAGGAGTACACATGGAGGACCCATGGCTCCAGTTGCATATGTAGCAGAGAATGGGCTTGTTGGTCATCAATGGGAGGAGAGGCCCTGGGTCTTGTGAAGGTTCTATGCCCCAGTATAGGGGAATGCCAGGGCCAGGAATATGGAGTGGGTGGGTTGGGGAGCAGGGGGAGGGGAGAAGGGATGAGGGGATGAGGATTTTCAGAGGAGAAACCAGGAAAGTGGATAACATTTGGAATGTAAATTCTAGATCCAAGGGCAAGTGAGATGGCTCAGAGGTTGAAAGTGAGTACAACTCTTCAGAGGACCCAAGTTTAGTTCTCAGCATCCACTACAGGTGGCCTGAAAGGTCAGCTTGGAGAAATGCAACATCATCTGGCTTCTGCAGGTCCCTGTATACAAATGTGCACACACATATGCATGCATGCTTGCACTCACATACACACAGGCATACATTTAAAAAATAAAATGAATCATTTAAAAAAAAATTCTTCATCAGGGGATGGAGAGATGGCTCACTGGCTAAGAGCGCCTGTTGAGAAGATGCTCAGCCTCAAGACAATGAGATAAATTTCCATATGCAAGTGGAAAGCAAAGTTTTCCCCAGGCATGAATTGAAGCGCATTGCTCCCAACAGTTTCCAACACTGCTCGTTACAGTTTGTACTATGACAATACTACTACTGCATCCGAACAGCCCCACTGTGCTTCTCTGTTGTGATTTTATATCGGAAGTCAGAAGGCACAGGGATCTCTACCGTGGGCAGCCCAATCATAGCGTGAGTTATGTTATATTTGCAGTTCCTCGGAAGAAAAATCTCTCCCTGCCCTTGACCTCTCACAAAGAAAACCATCGGAGGCTTGGTTTTATATTTTGTTCAGAGGCCCTTGACCAAAGGGTAGTTAATTTACGGGCAGTCTGGCTCTCGGTGAGGTGGCCTGATATAAAACTTTCTGCTTGGTGGAAGATAAGAAGTGATAACTTAGTTCAATCACAGCCTCATAGGCCATTCAGACTGTGGAGCAGTGAGGACTGGGGGAGGGGTGATTCAAAGCGGAATCCACCAAGAGGGGAGGCCAGTGAGTCATTCAGTGGAGTGCTCTGTGACTGCCAGCTGCAGGGGAGAGGAAAACTCAGTTTCTCCACAGGGCCCACTGTTGGCCTCTCCTGGGATTCCTAGGGCTGCGGTCTGTGCAGCACCTCCAGCATTATACATTCACCTCTCCTTCTTGGTAGAATGAATCAACCTCTTTCTAGAGACAGAATGGAGAAATTCTTTGAGAGAAAATAAGCAACTAGAGCTGAAGTGACAGGTTAGTCATTTTAGCTTCCCCCCTTTTTGTGTGTCAGTGACAAACTCTGTGAGAACATTCTTGCCCCAGCGAGAAGCACAGAGTGGAAGGCACCGGGAATTTCATGATCAGAGTGAGCTGAAGATGTAAAGTGTTGGAGGGTTTGTTCCATGTGTTGCTTTAAGGAAAAAGCTGCAAACTCTATTAGGAAGAAGAGCGAGTGTGACAGACGATCAAGCTGCTCGTGTGATGACGTCAGACACAATGCCAGTTCTCGGTTACTTACAAACGTTGGAGATGGCTATGGCACTCGGCATCATGTTTAGTGCCAGTCAGATCTAATCAGATTAGATGCTGGCTGCTACGCACTTTGCTCATGCAGGAATGGCAGCATTTACAAACTGCTGGGGTCTGCTGGGCTGCAGGTCCTTTACTCCAGCTGAGCAGACACCAGGTCAATCAGGATCCTGCTTCCCTCAGCCTCTGGGCCCGGGAACCTTCAAGGCCTCAAGTACAGCCCTCAAGCCTGCACTGTCCAGCCTTCAAGCCTGCACTGTTCTTTCCTGCTTTTCTCTTGTTTTCCTAGAGTGTTCTCACAGGGAACTACAAGTCTTTGCCCTAGCCTAGCTCCACTCACACTGTTCTGTGTATCTAATTATTAGTCTTTGTGAGTTGGTGTGAGGTGGACAGAAACCCTACCTGTCTTGTTCTCCATTGTACCCTTAACCCCTAGTCCTGTTAGCACTGGGTGTTGTCACATGGGTATGGTTGAATCTGAGTGAGACATCAAGAGTGAAGTGTCTGTTGAGACACTGATGTCGTGGGGATAAGACACACTACGGACTGACATTTACTTTAGCTCCCCTGCAAGGAAGAGTAAGCATGACACTCCATGCCTGTGGCCAGTGGAAAGTGGGTGGACATTTTCAATTGGCAGTCAGTCTGGAAAGCCGGATCATCAGCGAGTAAATTTAAAAGGATATAAATGAATTTTGAGATGACCCAAGGCCTCCTTCTCGAAATGTCTGAGAACAACTGCACCAATTTTGCCCTATCTGTGAAATGAGGGTAAGGTGTTTCCTTCTTCATTTTACTTAAGGATAATGAGAGACAAGCGCAGCCCCTCTCTTAGGTAACAGAGCACGGCTGAGGGGGTGGGCTGCAGAGAACACGTGACAAGTGAGGCGCTCACTGTCCCTCAGATGCCTTGAAGGAAAGCACGGCTAACTCACAGGAAGGATTCTGGAATGTTCTACACTTGTCAGAGATTTTAAACAAGCACTAATACTACAAAGGTTTCCACATTCTTGAATGAAAAGATTACCAGGAGATTTCTCTCTTTCCCTGGCGGAAGCCGTCACCTATCCGTAATCCCTTACACTGGATTTCCCTCTCATGGAAGGCAAGATTCAATAAAAATTCATTCTCATTTCCCCTTCTGAGAAATCCACTGGAGTTTTGAGAAGCGTTTTGAGCATATGCTCTGTGGACAGCGCCATGTCCTTTCTGCCTCAAGCCGTTATTCTGGAAAAGTCAGGCAACCCTAATTAATGTTTGCAATGTCTTGTTTTCCTGTCAGTATGTGAGAACTGTATCCTTTCAAATAAAACATGGTAGGAAAGGTTTCCTCTGATCGCTTCCACACCAGGGAGGCTTTGTCCATGACCCTTCCTCAGTGACAGGAGAGACAAGGAAACAATTTATGAGCCATTTCCATTCTGATGGGACAGGCGGTGGCACCGAGAGTTTTTATCAAGTAGGTTATGACAACTTGTGATAAATGTAAATAATAAATGGTTGGACTCCGAGGATATGGTGGTGATAGGAAGCCATTTGGGGTACTGCTGATGGGGTGCTAGTTGTCTTGGAATTCCCTGGCTCCCCAGTAGAGTTTGGCCTGACAATAAACACCAGTTTAGTACTTTATCTAATCTCAGCCAGGAGGGAAGTGCGCCAGCAAGCTTTTGCAGATGTTCACATCCAATAATCTATCCATAATTGATGAAACAGGGAGGTCAGATGTAATGGCTGCTGCTATCCCAGCAACAAATAAATGGTTATTGACAAAACAAGCCAGTGTGGCACAGAGCGCTGGGCGGTGACAGGAGGAGAGGGCATGGAGGCAGAGGCAGGGGGACCACAGGCGAAGAGGCGGTGGAATTGGAAATCCTCAGCAAGCCCATGGTGGAAGGACTGCACTGGCACACAAGCAGATGGGGCCGCTTGTCGAGGGGAATGGAGGAGGCACGGAGTACAACAGAAGATGAAGGTGAGCAGAGATAGAGAAAGAGGAGGAGGGAGAGGGGACAAGGTGGGGGCTGGGCAAGTGCAGATGCACGAAGGGCTGGGAATGCTCGTGCGAGCGCGCTGTGATCCAGATGTCTCGGTTCCCTTGACTGCACAGCATCTCCTCTCATCGGCCTGGCTGCCCCTCTGTTTAGGGTCAGAGCAGATGATACATGGGACATTTGGGGGACCCAACACCCACTTGATGCTCAGGCATTCATGGATAGATGTTTCATTTATGCTGTGCTCCTCCACCATGTCCTATAAAAAGCACTTTTGCTATTTTAGGATATTTCCAGATAAACTCAAGGTACCAAATCAAGAAGTTAGAAAATTGGCTCGAACTGGAAGGAACCAGTTTCAATGCGTGCTGCTTAAAATTGAATTAACTGCAAAGGAATGAGTGCGAGGGAAGGATTTCTTAAAAATGATACAAGCCTGACACTGTACTTTATTCACCTCGACTTATGCAAAGAGAACAATAAAGCCTTAATCGAGGGTACTTTTATTGACTGAATAAAATTCAAGAAATCTAAGCATAAACAAGCAGCTGTACTCCTAGACTTCCATTCTAAAGTGAAGGCATAAGTTTGTACCCAGTTTATTGCATAATATTATACAATGAAGGATGGTGGGATGAAACTATGTTTATTATTGCTATAGTTGGTCATAAAGATGCATCGGACACAGATGTTTTAAATATTAATACTACCTCAAATAACTTAAATCAATTTAACACTCTTTAGCGGTTTGTTTAGACGTGCAATTTATTTTATTCTTTGCCACCGATGCCTTTGATCAGTTTGGAATACCATCTGAGCTGGAAACAAATGAGGAAACAAATAGCTTCCAAGCATCTTTATACTTTACGTTCTACTGCCTACACTAAGAATCTCACTGCAGTTAGCATTTCCAAACTGCTTATCAATACATAGGCGCCGAGAGTCCGAAAGGTCAGAGGGCTCCTGTGATCTTTACTGCAGTGCTTGACAATAGCCCCTCCTCCGTTTTCCCCAGCTGAGCCCCCGTCTCTTGACTATAAACCTTACATAGGCTCAGCATCTCCATACCTCGCCACAGATTACATTCTGAACTTTGGCCTTTGTTCACATGACTGGACCTTTGTTCATTCCCAGCCCCTGGGATTTCCTTCTTTTCTGTCATTGCTTTTTGCTAAAACTGCTTTGGATCCTTGGCTAAATCCTGCCTTCCTGAGATCTACATGCCTGTGTGTCAAGGAGTCTCACGTTTGGGCTCCGGGCAGGGTGCTTAATGCTGCCGCTAGCCCACGGCAGTTACTACCACTGACTAAAGCCTACATGTACAGTGATTCTCTGCTCATTGTATGTTTGATCTTCGTGAAACCTTTGAGATAAATATTAATATTCCCAGTGTGTAATCAAGAGAAACAAAGCACAGAGAGGCCGAGTGGCTAAGAAGCACAGTGGGCAGGAGGGAGGCAGAGGGTTTGAACTTGGTTTACCGGTTGTCAGCCTTTTAAGCTTGGCCATCATATTTGCTGTTGCGCTATCCTGGACAGATCTGTGCTGACCCCCGCTTCACTTACAACTGCCATACTGCACTTCGGTTGCCTTAAGCTATTCCCTCTCTCCTGTCAGCGACAGCCGCAGCAGCCTCCGATCTTCTGGTGTTCTAAATGTTAGCTTCCTGCTTTCTGGTCATTGGTTTGCCTACCACCTGCAGCCATTTGATCAAGATTGTTCAATTATAATCACTAAGAATAGCCAACCATGAGAACTTTTATGTCATTCCTTTGCCTATAGCCAACATCGTTTATTTTTATTAATTACTATTATTATATTGTCTTTTTTTTTGAGACTGGATATCATGTATCCCAGGCTAGAATTGGACTCTGTGTAGCTGAGGATAACCTTGAATTTCTGATTACCCTGCCCCCACCTCCCAAGTGTGTATACCACTACATACATCACCACACTGGTTTTGTGTGGTGCTGATGCGTCGATCCCAGAGCTTCATAACTCGGACATAAGCTCTTTACCAACCGAACTGGATTGCCAGCCCTAAGCAATCTCTTTTTAATCAGGAAAAGGCCTTGTTTTTATCATGGCTTACCAGGTCCTGTCTGTCTATCTTTAACCTTTCTAACCACCTCCGACTGCCCCTCCTTCGGCTTGCCGGGCCCCATTAGCACCCACTAGCACTATAACCTGTTCAGTGACCTGAAATCACCAGGCACAGCATTACCCAATCCTTTAAAGCGGGGACCCTGAGGCACACAGAGCGAAGCTACTGGGCCACGGTTACACAATTGGGAAATGGTCATATGGAAGGAGGGGGCTTCTCTCTCACAGTGGAAACAAGCTGAGGCAGGGGAGAAACTCAACAGCCAAGGTTTAGATTTCAGCCATGGATGCAGAGAGCCAGCACGGGTTAAGAGAGAGCACAGGACTGGGAGGCAGCTCGTCTGGTGAGATGCCAGCTGCACAAGCTGAGAACTGAGTTTGGATCGTCCACTACTACGGAGAAGCCCAGCACACAGCAAGCACCTGCAATCCTGCTAGGGTGGTGATGCAGGTGGGCATCCAGAGTGTGCTGGCCTACGTCTCAAAGAGTAAGATGGAAAGTCATTGAGGAAGTCACCTGAAGCTGACTTCTGGAACTCTACCAGAGGCAAAAGCACACCCTACCCCCGACCCCGCGCCACACACACCAAGGAAAGAGGGAGGAGATATTAGGCCTCTCCACAAACAGTAATTGAAGTGACCGTTTATCCAGTCACTTTGGTAGGCTTGCCTCTAGAAATTTCCCAGTGGTCACTTAAATGTGACATTTTCCAAGACATCGCTTCCTAGTACAAGACACGAAGCAGTAAGCTGTTCGTTCTTGGAGACTTTATGACGTCACCCTATACGTTAAGGTGCACTTGGGCCTAATGACAGGAGAAATGGGTAAAGAAAGATTCAGTTCACGCCCCTTTAACGGGTAGCCGGCTGTGGGTTAAAGTCCAGTCACCTCTTGTTCCCACGGTGGTCACTCATCATGGAGGAGGTGACCACATTCAACAGCTCTCCTGTCTCACGCTCCCTCCCACCTCCCTGCCAAGATGGTGCCTGATGCTACTCCTGTGGAGGCCAGACTCAGGCTTCTGAATCTCTCTGAGACAATCTGTCTTGCTGTCACTCATTCAAGATTATAACAATGGTGTCACACAACAGTGCCATTTAGGGACTGAACAGAATCCAGGCCAAAGAGCGTCGTGACAAACCAGAACCACAATCCCCGATGCCTGAGCCACAATTTGAAAGTATTTCTGATCCTTTAAAAGCCAATTTTGAAGCCTGCACTAGCTGCAGAGATAGTAGAATCCTATTCCCATGTATCTATTACTGTAAACAATTAAAAAGTAATTTTAGCTTTGAAATCTTGTGACAAATATTAATGTTTATTTACATAGTGTTTTAAAGGAAAACATTGATTTTTAATATCTATGATATTATAAACATATAAAATGTACATAATAAACACTTGCTCTGCTGTAAGCTAATATAAGCTCATAGGGAAAATGAATATGTTTAATTAAATTTGGGAAAAACATATAGCTAAATCACTTGTGGTACCAATAATAAGGACCAATAAACCATTATCTCCTTACTGTTCTGATGGAATTTCATCAACACGCTATGTTAATAAATATCATCTTCATTTTACAAAGCAGGGAGTGGGGCTGGGAGAGTTGTCTGGGAGCGTCATCCAGGATCTCAAGAGTTAGCAGAAACAGGAATCCTACCATCTACCAGCAAGATCATTCCTGAACTGTTGCATAGCGCTGGGGGCACCAAGCACCGCACTGGACCCCAGTGCTTTCATTTGCTATGTCACTTCCTCTTCGCCACCACTTCGAGGGGAATCAGGAACTCATCTAACATCCATGCTGCTGGAGAGGAAACTGAGGCAAGAGGGGGAGGTTGGTGGGCTCCAAGGCCACAGGATTTACAACTGGTGGGACCAACATGTCAGTATGACCTCCAGATTGACAGCTCACTCTGTGATGACCACTGAGATGGCAAGGAAGCAAGCTAGATGTACATGAAGCACCTGACCCTCTCGTCCCACTTTTTTTTCATTTGAAAACATTGTCTCCTCTGAGAGAGTTTTTCAACTGAAAAATATAACACCTGGCACTTTTTAGGAACCCCATCCCTTGTACATAATAAGTAGCTCGTGGGTACCAGATCTGTATCTGAAGCAAGGAGAACCAGTGGGGGTCAAAGCCATATCCTGAAGACAGTACTTGTCTGTTTTGGATTTGTTCTAACTCTAATGTACACAGAGGTATTGGCAGAACAATGAAGAGAAAACGAGGCAGATGGGCTGAAAGAAGCTGCCACTGGAACACAGTTTATTCCATGGTAGAGACGAAGAGAGAGGCAAACCTGAGACATAGGAAGTGGGTGTGCCTGATGTTCCTCTCCAGAGAGGCTACAAAGTAGGGATCCATCGAGAGCCTGCTGTGACACCTGCTCTGCTTCCGGTGTTCTTTCCCATGCATTGCTAAACTGTATATTGCTTTTCAGCTGGTCCACCCAGCAACACACTGCTTTCTGCTCTAAGTTTCAAGTGCTATTGGGTAATATTTCTTTCTGGGCAATAATAACAAGATGTTATTCACACCAGTAAATTGTTCAGTAAGGAGAGCAGTTGGAGATTCTATTAAAAATTTATATGGGGATCCAGAGAGAAGACTCAGTGGTTAAGAGCATTGGCTTCTGTTCCAGAGGACTGGGGTTTGATTGCCAGCACTCACAGGGCAGCTCACAACCATCTGTAACTCCAATCTCAGGGGATCTGATGCCCTCTTCAGTCAGCAGGCATGCCCGTGGTACACAAACATTCATAATGCAGGCTCAAAACTAACACACACAAATAAAATAAAATAAAATAAAATAAAATAAAATAAAATAAAATAAAATAAAATAAAAAAAGAGAAAAGAAAAGAAAATAAAAGAATGAAGTAAATCTGAACAACTGTATTTCGATTTATGAGGAGACAATGAGTTTAGAAACCACGGTAGTACTACCTCTGTCAGTAGGACAGGAGCAGTTTACATCAGTTAGAGACGGAAGCTGCAGGAGGGGCTGGATACTGGTGGGCTTGGTTAGCATGGACAGGGATCTTAGCTGTCCTCTCCTTGGCCCCTCTCCAGCAGCCCCTTTCCCCGAGCAGGCCCACTTCCCTGACATGCCAGCTCCCACCTGAAATCATTTTCAGATTCTTTTATTACTGGCTAAGTACTTAATAATTCTCTTTAATGTTTTGGACTGAGTTGAGCTGTTACAATGACTAAATGCTGTGACCAGTGGTACCCTGAAGAATTTTACTATAGGCAGTCTACATAACCCTATTGAAAGCATCAATTAAGACCATTACATTTCAGTGGAAAGCAAAGGAATAATAGCCTAGTTTTTGCATAGCCTTTTTCTCTTTTAAAATATAAAATCAATATGTTAATTGTGTGAAATGTGGCGAATATGCGTCCCATTGTCTTTACCCCAATAGAAAATTAAAGTCATTTGTTATTTCTATTTCCACCGATTATCGCAGAAAACAACTTGATGTTTCTAGTATTTTCTATATATTTATGTAGTATGTGTATATATGTTTGCATATATACATATGCAAATAGAGTCATAATGTACAGTGTTTTGTAACCCAATTCTTTACCTCAATATATCAATAATGTTTCTATTGTTATGAATGTTTATTGTTTAATTTCTGTTGTCTGTGCAGGGTGCTGAGCATTGCTTTAAACAATTTGTTGTTGTTTTACATTTACTTTGCTTATGGATTTTTCACCATGATAAACAGTGCTTATAAAACTGTATATAAAGGTCACAGCTAGATATCTGTATATATAAGTTATGCAGATTACATCATGGCTAAATATTTGTGTGCTTTAATATGTATTCTCTTCAGAAAAATTCTGAAATGATTACCCCTGAATCAAAAATGTACAAATTTGTACACATCCTTTAAAAAAGGTAATATTTATTGATTATTTACTAGATAATAGAAACACGATGTCTTTAGCTTGGTTAGTCTCATGGTAACTTTATCTCTCTGTTTTACAGGTATCAAGAATGTAGCTTAAAACTCAAAGGAGTTATATAAGCTTAGCTGTCTGCCTGTGCCCCTCTCAGAATCTCAGTAGCTGTGGGCTGTCCTGGCCAATCCTGACCTCTCGCCTGGGGTCAAAGCAATCTAGGATAGGGGCAGCTCCTACCCAGTGAGCACTGGGAAGAAAGCTTGCTTCCTCATTTCTCAGGGGTTCATTTGTGCATGGTGGCAGTGTGTGGCAAAATCTTTGTGTAGGCTTCTTTCTTCTGCCTATGTGTCTTAAGGTTGGCTCCCAGAGAAACTCACTTAGTTCTATAGTCATTAGTTTTATAGTGTGAAATTGCCCGCCTTCCATGGCTCACACTTACTCAGAAGCTCAAAGCATGCCCTGGAACATTTCACAGAATATCTCAAAATACATATTTGAGCAAGACTAATCAAAGACCCTCAGGCTGCATTTCAAAGTAGTCCTGATTGCGTTGTCTCGTGTTCTTTATTGTGAAGAGTCGAGTTGAGTTCACCACAGTTCCTAGAGCGAGCCACGGTTCACACCACCAATCTCTGCCTTCCCTTAATTTTATCTCATCTTTCCTCCTTGTACTTATTCCTCTCCCTGGCCCACAGGCACTCATGTACCAGGCATCTTTCTGGATAGATAAAGCCAAGGACCGGTGGCAGCAGCAGAGTAGGAGCAGCACATAGCATATCCCTTTTGTCATTTTCAGAATGGCACTAAGTGGACTTTCCATTCTCTCAGATCCTCACAACCTTCGTTTCTACTTGAGTTGCCAATTTTGTGCCTCTAAGTCATGATTTTATGCAAAAGAGTACTACAGTCCTCCTTGGAATGCTCACACTGGAAAGCTACAGTACACATGTCTGCACATTCAACTCGCTGTCATTCAGGAACAGGACACTGCTTTGTGATTGAGAGTATTCATTCCTTTCTTCTCCTTTTCTGATTATCCTTGACTGCTATCATCAAAGCACATGCGTGTGCGTGCGCATGCGTGCACATGCACACACACACACACACACACACACACACACAGAGAGAGAGAGAGAGAGAGAGAGAGAGAGAGAGAGAGAGAGAGAGAACCAAAAAGATGTTTGGGAGAAAAATGAAAGCTGTCTTAAACAAGAACATTTTACTAGTTATTATTTAAAATTATGGGTTTATGAATGTAGAAAGTTTAAGTTATTGTATAAAATAAAATTTTACAAACCTATGAATTAAGTATTATGAGTATAGAATGGATGCTCCATTCAAATATTAATATAAATTATTTTTATTGAGCACTAATTATTCTGAACATCTAAACTCCATATTGCTATTGAGTGAAAAGCAGCTTACTTGCTATGTTCAGATGCATTTGAAAATATTTGACATATTTTCTTAGTGTTGTGAATCAAACTTAGGTCCCATGAGGAGGGCTAGGCTTTATCTTTGAGCTGTCCTCTAACTCTGGATGATGGTTGACATTGGAGGACTGAGCTCTCGAGGCCAGTCCTCCAGTTCCAAGGTAGCCCCTGCTACACAGAAAGACCCTTATTAAAATGAATATTCTGTTACTTTCCCCTGTTATAAATCCTCGAGGAACTTGATCTGTCCAGCTTTATAAAGGCAACGCCTGAGCCATATACTATTTCTTCTCACCCACCCAGTCTCATAAGTTTACTCCAGGTTTGGTGCCTCTTGTTTTGCAGCCTTTAAAGCAATGTGCACTGACAGCTGTGCTTTTGTGCCTTTGCCTCCAGGTCTGTCATACAATTTGTCGGGTCTCCTTCTTGCTGCTTAGAACATCTTCATATGCAAGCCCTTGAACTTTAATGTACGTGCCTTGTGCCGCTCTTCAGAACAGGCTGTTAGAGACTTGATGTTCTTTTCTTTCTTTCTTTCTTTCTTTCTTCCTTTCTTCCTTCCTTTCTTTCTTTCTTTCTTTCTTTCTTTCTTTCTTTCTTTCTTTCTTTCTTTCTTTCTTTCTTTCTTTCTTTCTTTCTCTCTCTTTCTCTCTCTCTCTCTCTCTCTCTCTCTCTCTCTCTCTTAAAGAAACAAATAAAAACTCTTATCCTTCTATTTCTATTTATCTGCTCTCAAAATTAATATCAGGATCTTTCTCTACTATTTTATAAAATGGGAATGACTAGAAGCTAAAAATTCAGCATCTCTGTAAAGAGCCTATAGCAGTAATCTTTAAAAAATGAATATGTAAGACAATCAAAGTATTGGCTAATTGATATTTTCTATCTCAAGGGAATCTAAAACTATTCAAATTTAAAACACAAAGTAATGGTGATATGGGTTCATGAGAGCTGGCAGGCTGACCAACTCAGCTCTAAGCCAGGGATTTGAGTTGGCCTGCCCCAACATTTACCTCCTCTATGAACTTCTAGAGCTTGTGAAGGAGTCGATCCTGCACATCCAAAGTTGCAGGATCTCCATGACACAGGGAAATAACAGGGTATCTGAGAGAAGTGCAGGTGAGAATCCAGTATTGATAATGAGATGGAAGCCAGAGGCCTCGAACCAGACCAGTGACTCATTTGCTGTAGCTGTTTGGGCAGAAGTGTATGCTGTGTAGCACACCACAGCTTGCAAGAAGACATAGGCTTCTTTGGATTTGTTTTGGGGTGTAGGGAGGTTGCAAAGGTGGGTAGTGGATGACAGGGACAGGGAAGTGAGTGGGATTGGGGTGCATGATGTAAAATTCACAAAGGATCAATAAAAAGTTTTTTAAAAAATCAAATTGTATGTTGTTACCAGGAAATTACTTTTTACTGTAACTTAGGCCATGAACTTTTTTCTGACATAAACCATTTCAGAGTTTTGATGAAAATTTGAGTTTTTAGCTTACAGATTCATATTCAAAAGTTCAGTTTCTCGGAATCGTCAGAAATGGTCCAATGGGGAAAATGCTCACTGTACAAGTGTGCTGAGACACCTGACTTGGGATCCTCAGTGTTGGCATTCTGTCTAAACGTCACCCCATAGTTGCCTGGCAACAGTCTGACTCATTATAAAAGGGATTGCTCGCCCCTCCTCCCTCTCATGCTCTCTTGCCTCTTGCTTCTCTCCTGCTCTTGCTCCCCCCTTCCCATCCTCCACCACACGTGCTCATGGCCAGCCTCTACTCCACTCCTCTTCTTCTCTACACTCTCCCTCTCTCTGCCTTCCTCTGCCTCTACTATCCTCTTATCTTCCCTCCCCATGTCCTGAATAAACTCTATTCTATACTATACTGTCCTGTGGCTGGTCCCTCAGGGTAAGGGATGCCTCCACGTGGGCCCACTGAGACTTCCCCTTCCCTCATACCTCACCACACCTCCATAGAACGTATTTCCTATCTCTTTATCTTTTTATAAACACATTACTCAGTAAAAAGAAAAAGCCAGACATTGAAGAATTGCCTGTAACCTCAGTGCTTCAGGGCAGATCCATGGGCTTGCTGGATGGTCCAGTCTAGTGGAATTAGGAAGAGCCATGTTCAGTGAGAGACCATGTCTCAAAAAAGTAAGGTGGTGAGCTATAGAGAAAGATGCTGAACACTAGCTTCTGCCTCCACGTGCACACTCACAGGTACGTGCATAGTATACACCAGCTAGCTGTGCCCTACATGGGGGCCAGCTGTGGTATTCATAATGGGGAGGGCAGCTGTGGCTCCATGTCTTCTGTTTCCTCCTCTTGGGGTATCCAGATGCCACTGCACACCAAGGCTAGAAGGATGAAGCAGAGTCCAGAATGGGTGGGGTTCTGTCTGTCTGGATCTCAGTCTGTCTGGCAGTGAGTGCTGGGAAAGAGAGAGAAGGCCTTCTCTGAGGAGCTAGCTTAGTGTTACAGCTCTGTTAGTTGAAGGCCCTTCTCTGAGGATCTTCAAGGAAACAGTTCTCTTAGATGGTCTTCGCTTGTGTGCATACCTTTATTGGGGTGAACCAGGGCTATATGTGAACTTTGAAGAGTGGGAAGGAGTTTTCAGGGTAAATTTAAAGTTCTGCAAATGCCTCATTTTTGTGGAGAGGCATTCCAGGAACCCCAGATACTTGCTGGGCGGGAAAAGAGGAAGTTTGTAGGTCTGCTAAGGACTACTGAACCTACCGCAGGTGGAGGGTGTAGGGAGTAAGAATCCCCAGACAACGCCAGAGAAGAGGAAGACCTACTGGTAAAGGGAGTCCTCCCCATCTGTGTTGAGCTCAGATGAGCTATTTGGTCCGCCTCTTTAGCTGATTCTCCCCTCCATCTGCTCTGCTCTAACCATCTGCCTTTCCTCACCTACTTGGTAAGTGACCGCTCTTGTGCTCTTGGAGCCTGCTATGCTTTCCAAGGATTCTTTCCACCGAGGAACCTCTCTCTCTGGCTCCAGAAGTCTGTTGTATGCCCCCACCCCGGAGCATCCACCACTTGGTATAAGACACCCACTCTGTCCTCCTCATCGCCCCAGGAACTTCCTGCTAACTGAAAAAGCTTTTCTATAACCCCCCCCCTCCCCCGTGGCCTCCATGTCCCTCAAGGCCACACTGTTCCCTGCATCAGCTCCCGCTTGGAGCTTATTGAAACCCTCCCTGTGGCTGAGTTCATTTTGTGACTTTTCTTCCTTTTCTTCTCGGACTAAATTCTTCCATGAATTCAGAAATTTTATTAAAGCCTTGTTTTTCTTTAAACAGCTTGGCTTCAGTACAGCTCAAAGGCCAATGATGGAACACTCAAGTTTCAAATTCTCATAGATTATAACAACTTCTGCCACCATATGAGAAAACGATCCCAGCGTCTCTTATCGCTAAGGTTTTAAAAAAATCCACCTTAAAAAATCTTTTATATCTATGATTTCTCTATGCTCTATTTTCAAGAAATCTTTTAAGACTCTGAACAGTTTTTATCTCAGGATTTTTAAGTTCATTGGGTGTGGTAAAAAAAATCTGTATCAAAATTTGGCTTAAAACTTATAACAAAAACTATACTTAGGTAATTTTAATTATATATATATATATATATATATATATATATATATGATATAGTATGCTACAACATGCTACATGTGTGATTCATCTTTTGCTTAAAACATACTATATGTATAACTTGGATCCAACTCTTGTTTTAAAACTAAATATACTAAGAAAATATTTGTTTTGAATAGCAACTGTGTGACTCGCTTTTACATTGTGTGATGACCTCATCAAGGTGGAAACAAACATGTGACTGGTGGCCATCTTCACTGAGGTTAAGGGGTATATGGTATGTAACTTTATCACCATCTTGGTTAAGATGGTCGCATATAGTATGAAGCAACTAACGCAGCAATTATAAAACTTCTCAGTACTATTGAGCCCTTGTTTATCATTGTTATTTCTTTTTAGACTAAGGGATGCCTCTAAAATATTTTAGATTAGGATGGGTTTTTGTATGATGATAAATTCTTAAGGTTATAAAGGTCTACTCAGATTAACAAAAACTGGCATGATATTTATATCTAACCATGATGTCTTTGCTAACTGCTCAACACCAGACTTCCAGAAAAATTTAAATAAAGAACAATGTATGTTTAGTATGTATATATTTACTTTTTAAAAACGGGTTTATATATCCCTACGGTCTACTTAGGTTCACAAAGCATTTGTCTTTGCTCACTTTGTTAAGCTCTTGGGTAGCCTGAGTCATACAAGAAACTGTAATATTCCATAATGGTACACTCTAAAAAAAAAAATCAGGAAAGTTTCCTGTTTCTCTAAGGACTGCATTTATAGCTTAAAGTTTACAGTGATAAAGTTGTAAAATCCTAATTTTATAAAAACTACTAACTTGTAAACTGTTATGTAATTCATTTCGTGACAAGCTTCATTTATTTAGCCTCCTGTATGTGTTTTCAAGGTTAAGCCTGCCTGATGAGACTAACTAAAGACAGGTAAAGTTTGTTTAAATCATGTATACTTAATAGATAATGGCCCTCAAATTCTTTAGATATCTGCTGAGTAATATGACACTTAAAGTATTTAATGGAATAGCTTCTGTGACTGTCAGAAATGCCACCTCCTAGAGGCGATGCTAAGGTCTCCAAGGAAGATGATGGGCACAGATGCTTCCATGCAGAGCACAGTAATGCTGACCACTGGGATGAACAGCCCCATGCCTTGCCACCAGGGTCCTGCCCAAACTGTGGACACTTTTGTGTTGGTTGCCCTACTTAGCCTGGCCAACATGGTCAATTTCCCCAAGTTCCTACTCTACAGAGGAATTTCTGAGACCTTCTGGGTCTGTCAGTCAAAGGTGGATATTGCCCCACGTAGCAGCTGAAGGCAGACTACTTCTACCCCCCAACAAAACCATTGAGATTCCTATCTAGGAGCCTTGGGTGACTCTTGCCTGTCATTTCACTGGATACAGAGGCCATTTGGATTGTTCTTGGTGCTATAATGTATCTTTCTTCGATTTCTCATGATTTTGATGGCCAAATGTAGCCTTATGTTAACAATAGCCAGTAAATTAGTTCCTTCCCTGAAGACCACAGATACCTGTTCAGTTCATTTTATAGAACCCAGTCTTCAATGTCTAGAGTTGCTAAGTCTCCTGTGGAGAAAGGCAGACACCATTTACCTTGCTAACAGGCTTCACAAAACAGATAAACTCACAAAAGAGGTTTTAAAAAATGGTTCCAATTTCTTTTCTCTCTATGCTTTTGATATATTGAGACTTTAAAAGTTCAAAGTTTTAACATTAATCAGTGGAGTTCGGGTAAGCCCTTTAATCAACCTTTTGAATTTCCTTTGGTTGTTTTCTAAGTATAGACAAATAGTGTTTCTCATTGTCCTGAAACACAAAACAAAACAAAACAAAACAAAACAAAACAAAACAAAACAAAACAAAACAACCTCTGTCCAATCTAATTGTCCAATTCTTTGGACAGAAAAAAAATGTTCTTGCTTTTTACTCTAAATCATTTTGGGGGCCTTCAGCTTTTAGTATGACTCAAAGGTGCGAGTCTACTGTTTTTTTTCTACAATGTGGATTTCAGTACAGATTACAAACAGTGGTAATGCTAACATCTAAAACTTTTATCATTTTGTGTAAACGTTTAAAAGTCACATAAGCTTCTTGCATGTCAAAAGGACTCTACAAGAACTCCTAAACCTCCCCACCTGCCAATCCCAGGTGGGGTTGCTCCTCTTCCCTTGGACTTGGGATTCCCTTACCCCAACGACCAGGACAGTGAGCCTGGAAGTTTCAAATGCACATCCGAGATAAAAAATTTTCCCTAAACTCCCTAGCTTTGCCTTCTGTCCCTAGTCTGTGTTGGGGTCTGAGAGTCGCTCCACAAGCCACACGAGCATCGATCTCAGTCAGACAGGGGTGGTTTATTGAATGCACACCCTAATACTGATCAGATCAGGGACATGGCTCAGAATTAGGTCTGGGGCCATGGTAACAAAAATCTTTTTCTGACAGCTTATAAAGGGAAAAAAATACAAAAACCACAATGAGCTCATATGCAGATGCAGGAAGTGCCGCCCAATGGTCAGCTCTGACTCCAGTCATTTTAGACATAATAGTTCATATTGCCCTTTAACTTGATGAGTCCTCTGTAAAGCTTTGTGGAATTCCTTAAGATTAACAAACCTCAGGACATACAGAACTTAACAGCGGATGTGGTCAGCATGACCCTGCTCTAAGTCAAATTATTTCTCTGTGTCAGTGACTGGTAGGTATGTTACAGCATTAATATAAAATAGCTGGCACGCATGAAACAAAACGGCTATGATTATGCTGCAGGGTGTGTGTGTGTGTGTGTGTGTGTGTGTGTGTGTGTGTGTGTCGGCCACAGCAGTCTATGTCTATCCCAAGAGACTACCAATCTACTGAAGACAGGAATTTGTTCCCAACACACCAGGCCTAGATGCTTCTGGTGGAATTTCTGACCAGCCTGAGCCTCTGTGTCCTAGACTGCTTCAAGTTTGCTTGCACTTTCCTAGTCCCAGGTCTCACGGAACCTGAGCAGTGGGTGAAACAGATGACTTCTAGCCTGTCCTGTCTATCATTTCCGCCTCTCCGACCCCCTCCCCTGGCGATGACGCCCTGTTTCAGTAGAAAGAAGCTGCACAAGAGATTATGTTGCCCCTTTATCATCGACGAAATGCTGGAATATTAGGTCTCAATCCCAGAACACGTCTCACTCAGTACCTGTGGCTCCTCCCAGCACCTTTTACCCCGCCCCCTACACTAACCCTATCTCCCAGGGGCTGGGCTTCACCTCCCTCCCCCAGCCTGATCCCTGTAACTCAGCCATTTTGGCTACACCAGTCTCTTGGGCTTGGTCCAGGCCACCTCTTGGTAGGCAGTTCCTTTCTGGATGTGCCTCCCCCTCCCCCTCTTTCATGGTCCAGTTTAGTGTGCCGGCTATGTTTAGCCTGGACTCTGCTTTCTCCCCTACAGCTACAATAAAAATCTTCCCACACTTTAGAATAGCTCAAGTCCTCCCCTTTTTCATTTTTTCCTTCGCTTCCAAAGACATAAAGTCAAGAAAAATAAAACGAAAAATGCAAACATTATTTTCTAAGTGTATTGACAGTATTGAAAACCACTGTAGAGTTTCATTCAAGTAAGAAATTTTCTGAGGGTTACACACCTCATTAGTGAGGAAACTAAAAATCTTATGATTTGATATGCTCTATTCTTCTCTGCTATAGAAACTTCAGTCATTATTATAAAGTTACCCGGTTTAATGTTTCAGGAAGGTTATATCTTTAAATACAAAGACAAGACCAAAATTAACCATAAATCAGTTGCCTTCCCATTCTCTAAATTATTAAGACAGATTTTCTTATAATTTTTAAAAAGTCATTTTGCACATAAGGCTACCGATCCGGAAGGTATGTGCTCATACACTGAGCTTATGTCTGAGGTCACTACTAAGTAACTTTGAACCATGTTATTTCCATGCAGGTCAGAAAGGAGCCCACTTTTCAAATGAGGAAGTTTCACTACTTTCTTTTTACACTGCTTTCTGCAAGTCCTCCCTAAGTTTGTCGGATACTGGGTATTCCAGACATTTCTCTATTCAGCATCACATTTGGAGTGAAAGTGCTGTTTGCCTGGTGGCAGGTGGGTGGGTGCGCGAGTGTGTGGGGTGTGTGTGCAGTACACTGCCAGTCAAAACGGACTGAACAAAAAAGGCTTGTGGAGCTAGGGTCTGTGAGAGCTGCTTCCTGTAGAGTTCTCGATGCTGTCAGAGGGCGGAGCAGAGGGAGGACAATTCTCCATACAGTAATGAACGCTCCTGTGTCAGGTAGGAGAAAGGCTGCTAGGACCTCATTCATACAGGCGCAGAGCAGGCTGCAAGGTGAGCCAGAGGTCTCATTTCTCAGGTTTTAAGGAAGGATTCCTAACTATAAGTGAAGACACATCCTGTTTCATGGAAAGTGAAGGATGTCACATTTAATTAAAGACATGGCTCAAATCCTTTTTGGGGGGGATGCTTTTTTTTTCCTCAAAGAAAAGTTATATAAACAGTTTTACACAAAATGTTGCCTTATTTTCATTATAAAAATGGATGTCAATTAAAAGATAAATTTACGTGTTATGTCAATTCATAATTGAGGAGATTAGTAAATGATAGTTAAGAGAAAAACAAGACCAGAGTTGGTACACTGGCTCAGTGTGTAAGGACACTTGACACCAAGTGATTATCTGCGCGCGCACGCGCGCGCACACACACACACACACACACACACACACACACAGAGTATGTTTTAAAAGGGCGTTTCCGTGACATAGAATGGCACTTGTTAAAGAGTCTCAAAAGGAGCTGTGTTCTGTGTATGTTGGTCCAGAACATGTATGCCAACTAGAGTGGCAAAAGCGCTCTACTCTAGGGAGCTGTGTACAGAAAGAAACTAAACAGGAACAATTACTAAGACTTATTTCCTCCTCCCAAATTTTTATCCGTGAAGTGTTACAGAAAGAATAAGCCATTCTTTGTGCCGAATGACTTTTATATATATCTTCATCTGTTAGGTTTGAAGGATAAATAAAATTTCACTACAGTTACTTAATGAAATCTTAAGAATGCTTTATAAATATGATTAATACCCTCTAGTATTAATGGATATATATCAAGCAAGTTGTCGGTTGCCAGAATATTAATGCCACTATTTTTCGGACATATAGTATGTACTTGCATTCTTTTTATGTAATGCTACTGGGTGATGGTGGAATTATAGGTCAGTCATGCATACAAGGTAATAGCTTTCTATGTCATCATAAAGTCGCTAACATGCTAACCATAGAGATGGCCGCATTGGCAATGTGGAATAATTAAATAAGAGTACATGCGATGAATTTTGCTCTATAAAAGCAAATGAAATGCCAATGTAATGAATTTTTATTTCCTTGTACACATTTTTAAAATGACTTTATTATATTTATCCCTCTCTCTCTTCTCTCTCTCTCTCTCTCTCTCTCTCTCTCTCTCTCTCTCACTCTCTCGTCTGCAAAGGCCAGAAGATGGTGTCTAAATCCCTGGAGCTGGTTACACATGGATGTGAGCCACCCAGCATGGGTGCTGGGAACCAAATTCAGGTCCCCTACAGGGTACATTCTCAACCGCTGAGCTATCTCCTTTATAAGCTTTCTATAAGGCCCAGTGTGAATTTGTAATAGGTTGTATTATTACTGAATACTGGAAACCAGATTGTTCACAGAATGAATAATTGAATGAAGTTGGTTTCCAGGCACTGTTAAGGTGACTGAGGTTTTAGGAGGGAAGGAGCTCACCAGACAAAAGGCTGAGGGGGTCACTTCTTTTTCCCAGGGTTGCAATATGATTGGTTCAATTTTGCAGAAAGTCTTAATTGTGACTTTTAGTAAAACCCATTTATCTTTCAAAGAAATACCATCTAAAACTCAGAATTGCATTTCTTAAAATCCCTGAGACGTCAAAAGATGTGGGCCAAAGGGAATCTCAATTCCTTTTCTTAGCGCCAGGCACCAAGGTCATATTCTCTTGATAGTCAGGGTCTCCGTGGCCTTTTGCTTGGTGTTAGTAAAGCGATCTCAGCCTCTCTTTACCAAATACCCTTCTGGCATTAGTATATACTTCAGCCTTGATAATGGCAGCTCAGCTCTATTCTGCCATTCTGGAAGGAATGAGAAGTACCCAGGATTTAGTTTGTCCTCTGTTGTTATATTTGAACACCATGGAAGGTTTTTGACTGACTGTTTTTAAAGAGAATGAAGATTTGTTTGTCTAAAGGCTCTGGTGCTGCCTCTGGTCAGGACTCCTTTCTTAATTAAAACATGGTGGAGGGCCTCAGACAGCAAGGCAGAACAAACATGCTACCTAGGGCATCTCCCTTAAACTACCATTCTTACCATCATGGAGTCCATGACTTCATGTGAGTCTCACCTCCTCCTGATGCTTTCTCGCTAGCAAACACTAAATAGCGGATGGTTTGGGGGCTTAAATCACTAACGAATGCGTTTCAGGGACACCCCTAAACCACAGCAGCCAGCAAGGAGTCATTCTCTAAACTGTTATTCGCATTCTTGTCAATCCATTGTTTAGTTAGATATACTAATAATTTATAAATAAAAGTCTCGAAATAAAGACACATTAGCAAAGACATGAGATGCCTCCTTCTGGTCAGCAGAATTATTGAGTAGGAATATTTCCTTGAAAGAGACACACAGAATCATTAAACAGGTTAGTGTAAGGGAGAAATGTGTGAGAGGCTGAGTCCAGAGGAAAAAATACTAAAAATCTGAAGATATTTCAGCTTAGAAGATAAAGCACAAGTGTATGAATAAATACCTATAGTTTTAATAATACCAACTGTGTTCACACTAGGATGTCTCTCGGGGGTTCCAAGACAACACAGCTGATAATGGGGGCACCCTTACTCCTGTCCCCCAGTAACAGAGGATGAGACACAGTCATTGCTTTAAAGCATAAAGATAATACTGAGAGGTTATTGATGAGATTGTCAGAGTACAATTTACGAAGGACCAAAGAGAGGCCAGAGACAAACGCTGCTCGTTCTCTATGTAGCTGTCAATCATCTATCACCTACCTACCTACCTACCTACGTACCTACCTACCTACCTGCCTGCCTGCCTGCCTACCATAATCATCTATTATCAACCATCTACGAGTCTGTCTGTGAATGGCATGAAAGAATCAGGGGACAACTTCAGAGGGAGGAGACAAGTAAGAGTGAGGAGAGCAGCAAAGTTCAGTGATGCACATTACAACAAGGCCATCATTTAACGTAGACTCAACTGGGAAGAGATTCTTAATGAGGAAGTGTCCAGATCAGACTGGCTTGTGATTATGTCTGTGAGGATGAGGGCTGATGTGCTAACAATGCACACCTGAGTCAAGAAATGCCATCAGAGGGTGGAAGAGGCAGGTCAGCATCTCCTCCCAACGCCATCAATGGGGTCCTGATGCTGCCCTTTCCAACTCCTGCCCTTCACATGGCCCTTTTCTCTCTGTGCTGTCCTCTGTTCCTCTGTTTCACATCCTCTTCCATCCTTTTCTTATAAGACAAAGGACTTTGGAATTAGAGCCCCAGCCCAGTCAATCCAGGACAATCATCTTATCTCAAGAACCTTAAGCTAATTATGTTTGAATTCACTGGTTCCAGGGATTAGGGGATGGCTGGGAGCTGGCACCATTTAACCTATTATACTCAATAGAGTGAGCCTACTTATTACTCCCACAGGGTACATGAAGTAATTGAGATAGAGAGAGCTCCAGGGACTTGCCCAAGGTCACCCAGATAATAGGCTGTGAACATGAGATTCATATTTACTTCTAGAAAAAAAAAACCCACTTTCCTAAAAATAGTTTCAAGAGTTCTCCACTTGGATGTCAAATATAATTTTTGTGATCCATTATTTACTGGACTATCTTACATCACTGAGAACATAGGATGCACCAGAATTCCCCACTGAAAGCAGTAATTCTACTGTTAAATTAGTCACAGCTTATAAGGCTGTTTATTGCACGCTGCATTAATTATCTTTATTCAGGGCTGTGACAAAATGCTTGACAAAGGGGGAAGAAAGATTGTGGATGATGGTTTCTGAGATCTTGATCCAGGGCGCTTACCTCGACTGTTCCTAAGATTGTGCACAGAGAGGTGGAGCATCACAGTAGAGGGCAGTGGTGAGCAAAGAGACTCCCCTCACCTCATGATGAGCAGGAGGCAGAGAGAGACAAAGATGGAGCCCAGAACAAGGCAGAGCAGAAAATGGAGGCCAAGAACACACTCCCAAGTCCAGAGACACCTACTTCTTGGTTTTACTTTTTTTTTTGTTACATATTTATTTAATGTGTGTCTGTATGTGTGGATATATGTGCCACAACACACGTGAAATTCAAAGGACAATCTTGTTATTAAGTAGTTAATGTGTTCTGGTATCTGACTTGGGTCTTCAGGCTTAGCAGCAAGTGCCTTTGTCAGCTGGGCTATCTCATTGGTCCCTACTATTAATTTTATATATATTTACTTTTGTTAAGGTTTCTTCTTTGTTTTTCCTGTGTTGTTTTGAAGCAAGGTCTTACTCTGTAGCCCAGGCTGGCCTGGAACACCTGGTAACCTTCCAGCCTTTGAATTTCAAGTATTAGCATTACAAAGGTGAGTCTCTTTGTTAGGGTTACTATTGCTGCGATGAAAGACCATGACTAAGCAAGTTAGGGAAAAAAGTTTTATTTGGCTCACACTTCCATGTCACAATCCCTCACTGAAGGGAGTCAGGACAGGAACTCAAGCAGGAGGCAGGAGCTGATGCAGAGACCGTGGAGGAGTGCTGCTTACTGGCTTGCTCCCTCTGGCTCACTCAGCCTACTTTCTTTATAGAACCCAGGACCACCAGCCAAGGGATAGCACCACCCATGATGGGCTGGGCCTTCCTACACTGATCATTAATTAAGGAAATATCCCACAGACTTGTCTATAGCTTGATTTCATGGAGGCATTTTCTCAATTGAAGTTTCTTCTTCTGAAATGACATTTGTTCGTGTCAAGTTGATATAAAACTGTGCAGCACAATAAGGCACCATGACTGGTTCAGTCTATTTCTTCAAAGTTCTTGCCTATATAGTTTCCACTACTTCCCAAATGTAGCATTGGGTCACCAAACCTTAGCTAGGGGTAGTCAATTAGTGATGAGAGTACATCCACTATCCTATTGCATCTCTGAACACTGTCCTGGGTACCAAAACATAGGAGGCTTTAAAGGGGTCATTTCATAGTCAAGCAATAACAAATATATTTTACAATAAACTTTATTTAAAATAACCTTAATGTCCTTCTATAGGAGGCTAAATCCTCCATGGTCCAATCATACATACCCTTTTAAAATGAAACATCTATAATTACACTTGATATTTTCTAAGAAAGTAGATCTTGAGTATCCTCAGAAAAATAAGGTGAGTTATGGAATAGATAGTCTAATGATAGTTTGGTTGTGACAATCCCTTTCTAGTCTACATGCATTTCAAAATAGCACATAGTATGTTTTGCACATTATCTCAATGAACCTGTAAAGATGAAGACTAAAAGTGAAGCATGCCTGAATTGGTGTGAAGAAGTTCACTCAGGGTCCAGAGCTGAGTGTGTAAACTGTGAGTGTTTCATATATAACAAAAGAACACATATTCACATGCACTTATATGTGGTGCATATACGGGGTTTTAAAAAAGAAAAGGCATACATTTGTAACTAAATTTGTCTTTGAGAAAAAGAATTGTGGAGCCAACTATGAGGATGGAAGGGAGATTCCCTGTTGTAAATGCTACTGTGTTGTTTGAAGTTACCTTGCTATAGATATGTAGAAGGGGGATGGGAACAGAAAGGGAGAGAAAGAGAAAAGGTGGCTGGTGAGAATCTATGAGCTCTTCTTCTTCTTCTTCTTCTTCTTCTTCTTCTTCTTCTTCTTCTTCTTCTTCTTCATCTTCTTCTTCTTCCTCCTCCTCCTCCCCCTCCTCCTCCTCCTCTCCTTCCTCCTCCTCCTCATCCTTCTCTACCACCTCCTCCTTCTTTTGAGACAGTCTTGCTATGTAACTCAGGCTGGCCTCTTACTCAAACAATCCTCCTACTTCAGTTTCCAGAGGCTAGCATACACCACACTGCTTTACAATTTTTTTATCATCTTCTCTTAATACATTTTGTCTTAGACAATTCATTGCTTCCAAAAAGTATGTTCACATGTGTGTGCACACACATGTTCATGTATGTGCATGTATGTGTATGTGTTCATGTGTACCATTCAATCATCATCTTTGTATGGTTTCTGTATGCATACCATACATCCCACTGCTCTACCATATTCCCATATTTTTGATGTTGGAGCCCACCCCCTCTTCCCTTCCTTCACCAGCTTCTTGTCTACACTACTCTGAATTATGGTCATGTTTCTCAGTTGGTCATGTGCATTAGAAAGTGGGCATCTTTCTCTTGCAGGAAAGTGTGCATCTTGGGAGTTTGAATGCTCTTCAAGCAGCAGAACAGAGCTTTGCTGGACACATATCACTGACCAAGAAATTTAAACAGAAAAGCTATCTAGGAAAATCTAAGTATTCTATGATGTCCAGTTTCAAAGAAGCTAGAAAATGACATGTGATTCAAATATTTGAATCTTACTTAGCATAAACATCTAAAGAAGCCAACGAGGTCTCAGAGCTAAGCGTTAAACCTGTACTATGTACCACGCAAGGCGAGTACATGAGATGTAAATGTTTAGGGAGCTACATTTTATAACCAATACAGACGGCATAAGGGAAGGAAACTGATTTCATTTATAATGAAAGCACAGCTCTTGCTGTCTTTACTTGTGTAGACAAGTAGAGTGGCCCCAATCACACACTGTATAAGCACAAGTTTTGTCATGGAGTACTGTGTGTCAAAGATGGGGACTATGAGTCGCTCACTGCTTCTGCTGCACATGCCCTCTCCACATCAATGCAACTCATACTGTAGTTTAACAGATGCCTCCTCTCAAAGGGAAACGTTCCAAATCACATTATAAAATCACCACCCTCTCACTGCATATCCTTTTTTCATTTAAAACTATTTTCCCTTGTTCTTGGTGAATGGGAGTAAAGGATCATATCACTCTATGTGTGTAACATCCATATATCTTAAAGCCTTTCATAGTAATTGACTATATCTCAGCTTCAAGAGCCAATGGAACTTGCTTTTTCATGCTTCTAGAATACTGTTGTTCAGTTTTGATCTCCACGAATAGGTACACGGAGGGCAGGCACAAGCCATCTCTCCTGATCTTACGATATCATCAAATATTTACAATGACGAAGTAGCAAGGATTAAAAGTTCACTTCGACTTACTGTTAGTGCGGTTTCATATTCTCCAGAAGCCAAGTGGGCCAAGCCCAGGTAGTAAGAAGCCTCCCCTTCCATGCTTCTGTCATTGCCTGAAGTGAGGATGTAGAGAGGTCACCATGGCATTTTGGGGATGAGCTCATCAATTAAGACAATAGGTAGTCACTTTTAAAAAACATACACAAATAAAAATGATCCTTTAACGATTAAAAGAAAAGCACGCTCTCTCTCTCTCTGTATATATATATGCATGTATTTTTGTGTGCATACACACATGCATGCATGAGACTTCACTAAAATTTATCCTAATCTCAAATGCTAGGTTAAGATACTTTAGCAATATAATTATAGGGAGTTTCCTCTATACACACAGCACAGTGTATATGTTCCACAAGTCATAGAATGTTTACATTAGTCTGGCACATGTAGATCTACAGTTATCTAACATGTCTGTAACAGTTTACATGAAACAATGAGCAACAGGTAATAGCTTAACTGCATGTACACACTTGCCACCACCCGTGTTTCTGACAGGACATATGATTAACAAATTAAGACTGCTTGAGTCTTACTTTAAGTGCATATATATATATATATATATATATATATATATATATATATATATCCTCATACAATAATGCTATCAAAGACCCAGTGTGCAACAGTATGGTCAGTTGTACCTCATTATACAGGAGTGGCCACTCACCAAAGAGGAGGCAAGAAAGGTAAATCTACCCATGATGTCACACTGTGAAGCAGCTTGAACAGGCAGGGAGCACAAATATCAGTCCTAAGAACTTGTAAGCTGATGTTCTCAGCAGTGGGATGCTCCCGTGGGAGTCATCCCTCAACAGTGGGGTGCTCCCGTGGGAGTCATCCCTGGCACACTGCTAAATAATTGAATGAGTCAGTCAGCATCAGCTGGCCTTTAGACATGGCAACTTCTGCTTGTTCACTGGGACTGAGTTGTGACAAAGTGAAAACAATGGAGCAACAAGAAAACATCACTAACAACAAAAATGGACATTATACCGAACTGCTGGTATGGTTAGAATGGAATGGTGAATGGGTCAATGGGATAGAGTCAGAAAGTGGGCTAGCTTGGTGAGACATGGCGAGAAGTGTTCTGGAGGACACAGCAAGGTAAAGGGAGCATGGGGCAGCGAGGGCAAGAGGGCATGGCAGGTTTTGGTTGCTAATGGGTTTGTTAGGAAGATGCCACTGAGAAGAAGCAGCCACGATCAAGTGGAATTAGCAGTGTGGAGCAGAAACAACAGGGAACCTCACTGCTATGTGAAAATTAAGCACACTGCTGAGTAACCACCACGGGGGGGGGGGGGGGGGAGGAAAGAAACCACGAGGTAAAAACAAAGTAAGAGGAACAAACTTGAAAAACAAAACCAACAGAAGAGGATAAAGTAATAGATAAAGAAACACAAACACACACACAGGTTACTTATGGATGCTATAGGTGTCAAATGCTGTGATAAAACACTGTGACCAAAAACAACGTGGGAGGGGTTTGTTTCAGTTTGTACTTTAGAGTTCATCATGAAGGGAAGTCAGGGAACTCAAGGCAGCAAGTCAAGGCAGGAACCAGAGGCAAGACTGATGCAGAGACCATGGAAGAGTGCTGCTTCCTGGCTTATTCCAGTGACCTCATTGGTTTTCCTTCTTACACCATCCAGGACAACCTGTCCATAGTGAGCTGGACCCTCCCACACCTATCATCAATCAAGAAACTGCCCCACAGAATTGTCTCCAGGCAAATATGATGGAAGGATTTTTTCAGGTGATGGTCTCTCTTCCAAAACATCCCATGTTAACAAAAGCATCAGAACCGAGCCAGCATAATGGCTGCATGCATTTATATCAAAACACAAGGAAGATGTTTTCCTGACTAGCCAAACAAGATTGACAGAAACAACGAAAAGAGAGGACAGAATGGAAATTTGACAGAGGAAAGAAAGGCAATAGAGGAAATCAATCAATGAAATCACCAATTATAAAGTTGACAAAACTTTAGCCACACTGACCAATGGATGAAAAGCAGAAACACTCAAATGCTTACATTGGAATCAGGAATGAAAGTGGAAATGACTACAGACCTTGATTGTAAGATTGTGAATATGTTTATACTATCAAATTACATAAACTAAAATTAAAATATCCCAGGAAGATACAAGCACTGACCTTAACTGAAGAAGGAAGAGAAAGAGGAAAGAGGAGAGAGGAGGAAGAGGAGGAGGAAGAGGACAGAGGACAGAGGAGGAGGAGGAAGAGAGAGGGGGAGGAGGAAGAGACAGAGGACAGAGAAGGAGGAGGAGGAGGAAGAAGAGGAGAAGGAATCTCTGATATGATAAGCAAAGCATCTGAATGCGATTATGACTGAAAACATCTTACAAAGAAAAGTTCAGTTCTACCTGACTTCATTGAAAAATGGATACCAAACATGTAAGGAAGACTTAGCACCAATCATGCACAACTTCTTAAAAGCAGACCACAGAAAACATTTCCCAGAGCATTTGGTGAGGTCAATCTTATTCTGAGGCAAAGACACCACTAGAGACCAAATCAAGAAGCCCCAACAACAGCATTCCCTATTGATATAGGGGAAATTACACACACACAAAAAATCTAGCAACGACAATCTAGTGACATAAAAAGGATTGTAAATCATGATCAAGAGGGATTTATTCTAGGAGCCCGAGGTTGGTTTAGCATAAACAAATCAGTCCTATCACATTAATAAAACAAAGGACAAAAATGCACGATCATCTCAAATGATGCCAAAAATTATCCCTTAGCAACATCCAGTCTCTTTTCATCCTAAAACTCTCAGCACACTTGGAATAACAGGAAACCTCCCAATGTGTGAGTGGACATCTAAAAAGCCCTCATGGCCAATATCATGTTTAATGTGAGAGACTGAAAACGTTGGTCCTAAGAGCAGAAAAAGAACAAGAAGATCCCATCATTACTTCCATATTTTAGTCAGAGAAACTAGTACAGTGAAGCCACTAGATCAGAAAGGGAGAAAAAAAGGTGTGTTTAGGTCTATGGTCTATTTGTGTGTGCATGCATGTATGCTGAAAGTTTCAAAATATAAAGCTAGATCCTCTTCATGAAACAGAAACAGACCATGGAACTAGATGTGTTCAAACTACTAAAGCTCTTAGATCAACTATAGTAAATTACTGCGGTCTTGGATTAGTCAAAGACATTTTAGTTATAATACTGAAATCTCTTTCTCTCTTTCTCTCTCTCTCTCTCTCTCTCTCTCTCTCTCTCTCTCTCTCTCTCTCACACACACACACACACACACACAATACATGTTGGATTCATCAAAAGTAAAAACTTGTGCTTAGTTGACTACCACCAGGAGGTAGAAGTAACCACAGTACAAGGGATAAAATATTTTCAAATTAGATAGCTGATGAAAGGTTCATGTTACAAATATATAAGGGATTTTTAACAACCCAACGATAGATGAAGAACACAACTGAAATGTGCAAAGCTGGCGGAAGTGGCCGGAGAGACCAGCCTTCTGCAAGCTAGTGATGCTCAGAAAGTAAACAGGGAGTGATCACATGACTCAGCAATTCTCTTGGGTGTGCACCCAAGAGAATTCAAAATGTACAAATAGCTCCACTAGGGCAATGGAGCAGCTCAGATGTCCACCAGATGATGAGCATATGATGAAGGCGTGTGAAAACCATACGGTGAAGTGGTATTTGGTATTTGGTGGATGTATGAAAGACAGAAGCCATGATTTATGCTTCAAGTTGTGTGTGTGTGTGTGTGTAAGGGGGGGGTATATTTTTTTTGCAATCTGAGAAGCCCTTTATTATTTAATTTATTATTTATTATAAATTCCCTATAGTCAGATACTTGGGAAATTGTGATAAATGTTTAGTTAGAAATAACAAGGAAATAGCACAGCAACAGATCTTAAATATCTTCAAGTGCCATAGTCCACAGATGCTGTTCTGTAGGTGCTCAACTGGCACCTTACACCCTGGAGAAGGATCTGGGCCTCAGTGGATGTGCGTGTCTCTTGAATGCTATCTAAAGCCAACATGGGAGGCACATACTTCTTGACTTCCATTCCTTTCTCAACTACGCTTCCACACAGAAAGTGTGGGGCTAAAGTAAGCTATCTTCTCCTACTGCACATGCTGTTTACTGAGATTTTTGTCTAAATCTTCTGTGTGGTCGAATCTTGTGCTGACGCTGGCACCCTGGCTGTGGATCTGTGCTCACATTCGCTGCCCTAGAGAAGACGTGGGCCACTTTTATGCAGAAACAGTTTATTTGATGAAATTCATCTTTTGGTGATGGAAATTTTCTTTAAACATCTCAACTAAAGTTTTTGTGAATAACAGAATAAAAAAAAGCTCAAATGCTTACTTTCCTCTAAACTAAATTAAAATCATAGCCCAAGGTCAGTCCTATTCACCCCAAATAAGCCAACAGCTACTTATCAAATGAATTCACTAAATATATCCATGAGTCAACCCTGCAACTTTCTTACCCCTTCCATGGGAAAACTTCTCTATTAGAAAATTACTGTGGTGATGTGGTAATGCAAGGGGTATTTTTCTTTGCATGTTATAAATTAAAAGTTCATAAGTTTATGCTCCATTTTCATTATGTTTTATACAGCAAAAGATGCTGTAAGATATTAAGGATATGAGCCGCTTTCCCCAAAGCATTTTTTACTGCTGAGAGTGTGAATGAGAGTCATATGGGCATCTTGCCAGCCTGCAGACTCTGATGCTGCCAGTCTGGGGTGGGGCAGACTATGACTTCCATAGCATGCCGCCTCTCCTAGTGATGCTGATAGTGCAGGACCAATAGCTGAGCTTTGAGAGGCAAAGGCCTAAAGTATATTGCAGTGCTAATTTCCTGGTTACTCCTAACTAAACATTTATAACAATTTCCCAAGTATCTGACAATAGGAAATTTATAATTAAAGGGTTTCTCAGATTGCAGAAAATCTCTCTCTCTCTCTCTCTCTCTCTCTCTCTCTCTCTCTCTCTCTCTCTCTCTCACACACACACACACACACACACACACACACACACACACACACACACATACACACACGAGAGAGAGAGAGAGAGAGAGAGAGAGAGAGAGAGAGAGAGAGAGAGAGAGATGACCTTATCTCCTCTTTGTGGGTTCCCTGTTTACAAGAGTACCCCCAGTGGATTGTAATTTTGGAAATAAAGCTTTCAAGAAACTAATGGATTTCTCGTTGTCAGCACCGAGGCCTCCTTCTGCCTCACAGCGGACTCTGAAAGCTTGTTGATGGCTTTTGTCTTTGCATTTCACATGAAATAATTACCTAAGACGTGCCAAGTTTTACTTCTCCCCTGGGAGAGCTAGAGTCTGTCCACTGAGGAGAGCCCCGTGAGAGCGGCTTCACCACTCACCTTCTCTGGCTATTTCAGAAGCTTTTATTAGGATTTTGATGGCCTGTTTGTAGTCTTTGTTTTCCAGCATCCTGTCTGAGAGCAATCTGTAGGTCCTCACGAGACTTTCACAGGCCACCAAGTTGAGAAGCTGGCCCGTACCATCCTTCCAGAGCCGTCCGTGTGTCAGTTCATGGAATGCTTCATAGTGCTCTGCAGCCTTCAGGAGCTCACCTGAAGAGTAAAAGCCATTCGTAAATACAAAAGTGCTGTCCAAAACTTGTTCTTAAGAATTTGTGTAGTGCCAGTGCTCCTCCCAATGGGGAGAGTTCTAGGCGGTGGGATATGTGTGTTGTCAATGCTCTCAGCGCTGCTCTTAAAGGGCAGGGACAGAAGCAGAACCACGCAGTGCAAAGCCCTTGGAAGTGAAGAGCATCGGCCTCGAATGGGACCTCAGATTCTTGTTAGACATGTTCAAGAGTGGTAACCTCAGCAATGGAGATGCCTGCTATTGTGCATGCTTAGAGACAGCGTGAAGGCCTGCGAACAGTTACTGGCTTCATTACATTGGCTAGTGTCTCCAGAACACCGTGCATTCCCCTACTGCACCACCGAACAATCTGGTGGAGCGAAATTCACATGGTTCCATTTTACAGAAGTCAGGGTGGAGGCTCAGCACCTCCTTGCGTGCTTAGGGGGCAGTGCAAGCGAAGGTTTTCCAGAGCCCATGCCAGCCTCCATTATCCTCATTGCTTTCCCAAGATGGCAACTGCCTCACTCTTAGAGAGCATTTAGATATCATTGCCCTGACTGTATAATCTGTCCCTAATTGTTACTCTGATTCTGCTCTTGAGACGACTATTATTGACTTCCCAGACCAACTGAGAGTGTTGGCACACCCCTGCATAACACCAGCACTTGGGAGCTGCCATGAGAGAACCAGGATTATAAGTAGGAGACTCTCTTAGGTAAGACAGTGTTTAAAAAAAATACATCAAAATAAGAATAACATGTCCAAAGAAAGGTAAAGGATGTGGAGAATCCATAGCAGCTAGGTGGTAGAAAAACACGGTAAAATCCTGGGCGGCGTGGGTGCTTCCCATCTGTGCTGGGGTGGGAAGGAAACGAAAGGTACAGAACCCAAGGCAAAGGGTCCTGCAGAGCTGCTTAGAAACTTATCAGACAGCCTTGGAAGAGAGGAGAGAGCACAGCCATAAATTGATATTACCAAAGAATGTTTCACTTCATAGGTTCTTACAATAAATGAAAATATCAGAAAACAACTATAGGTAAAATCAGTCTGTCTGGGAGCAAATGGTATGGGAGCAAAAGGTATGGAAGGAAAAGATATGGGTGGTGGGTGGTTTGGGTTTTGATTTTCTTTTTTCTTGTATTTTTTTCCCCCTTTCTACTTATTGGTATTTTGTAGAATTGCTATTACTATAATGTTTATTTTGCAATACGAAATAAACAACAGAAGTCATTTAAAAATAATTCCCAATCTCCTCTCTGCTACAGGTGCAGATGGCGGACGCTCGCTGTTCCAGCTGTCTTTCCTTGCAGTGGATCCTTTCTGTACCTCCTGAGAGGCCGACAGAGTTCTCCATCTTTGCCTTGGAGCACCTCTCACTGGAAACACCTTCCTGAAATACCCATGGCCCTCATTTTTTTGGGGTGGGGAGAGTGGGGTGGGGGTGGAATATGTGTGTGTTATGTTTCCTTTGCCAACTATATTTCTGCTCACAAAGTGTAGCTTCATAGCTCTGGAGACCTGTGTACAAAAGCTCCTCTTTCTTCTCCAGTACCCAACTATTCATGAAGTAGAGACACATTTTTCTCTTGGGCCATGTGATTAGAGAGTAGTAGATACAAGAAACTGAAAAAAAAATCGGGAGTTCCATCAGAGGTATGGATGGGGGGAAGAACAATAAAAGAGAGGGCTCTCTAGATTTCGCAGTTTATTTAAATGAGATGCAAACGAGGAGTGGTGGTTTAAATAAGTGGGAGGTGATAGCCTTAACCAAATTTGAGAGTGGAAGTTGAAGGCGGGGAGAGGTGGAGGTGAACCAGAGAACAGGAAGGTGGGAAAGAGCAAAGATAGACGGCCCTTTGCTGTGAGTCTCAGGGGCTGTTAGGTTTTCTGGACAAACCCCATGTGTGAGGAAGAATAAAACTTGCAAGGTTTTGGGGACCCTGGTCACTCTGAAGGGCCACCTTAGGGTAATCAGAAATGGTGTTTTTGTATGAATTGGGGGTTTTTTGAACCTTTGGGGTTAGTATACTGATACTGCCAAGTTCAAGACTGTCTGGGATTCATGTCTCCATAAGGAAGGGGCCTAAAAAGCTGGATGGAAAACAGGAACCTCCTTTCCTGGGTGAGTAAGACATTGGTCAAAACAAAGGTGTTCTTCCCCACACATTATCTTTTAAATGTCTCCCCAGACTGTTGAAGTAGAGATAATTTCCATTTTCTCACAAATGGGGAAATGGAGGTTCGCAAAGATGACTGCGATCTGTAAGCCACATTTAAATTTGTTATGACTGGTGGTTGAACTCCTGATCCTTAAAGCTCCATATAACTGGTTCTACCACATCAGATTCGGCACCACGGACTAGGTCAGGAACTTACGCCGCCTCACTTACAATTGCAGACATACATCTCTTATGTTAAAAGCAATGCTGGAGTTAATGCGTACTAGTCTCTTCCAGGCCTAAAATAGTGCCACTCAACTCAGGCTGCTCCTGCAACAATTAAGAAAAAAAAAAAAAAAGGATGCACCAACCCACTATGAACTTCTGGCTCTTCCTGAATACCCTGAAATAGAATCAGTTCTCCCAAAGCCCGATTTTCTCCTCAGCCTCGTGGGAACATCTCAAGGACACCTGGAGTTCTTTGCATGTCTCAGATGTAGTGGCTTCTGCCATCCAGTCATGGCTTCAACCCTAGTTTCTGTTCAGAAGGGCTTTTACAGAAGTAGAGTCTCCTAGCCTTTCTCCATTGTAAGGTTTCATTTCTTAAATTATGTCATACAATTAAATAAGACAGTAATGATTTGATTCCAATGACTGTCTAAAGGCTGGCATGAACTCGAAAGCACACATTATAATACAGAATAACACTTGACTGAAAATATTAAAAGAGATACCTCTGCTGTGAAAAGGGTATAGTAATTTAAATGCAGTCACTCCCTTGAAGCAGGATCAACAATGTTATGATTTCTGTCCAATCTCTGTCCAACAACAGCAAGATCCATAGTAATCATTTTGCTTTATGGGTGTCTGTTTCTAGTTAAATAGGCATTGATTGAAATACAATGCAGATTGCTTTTATCTGGAAACTTTCACAACATTACTGAAGTATTGGGAGAGGTCATAAATAACAATCACTTTGACAAAGCTAAGCATAAACACCAGGGTATCAGTTACTTTTGATGCTGTGATAGAACACCATGACGAACTTTGAGAAGGGGGAGTTTATTTGGGATTATGGTTCCAGAAGGCAAGAGTCCATGATGATGGAATAAAGGAAGCCAGTGGTGGGCATGGCGGTTGGAGCAGCAGCTCTGAGTTCACATCTTTACACTCTAGCATGAAGCAGGGAGAACAAACCAGAAATAGCTCATCCTCCAGCAACACACTTTCTTCAACAACCCTTCACCATGAAAACTTCCCAAACTGCACCATTACCTGGGAATCAAGTGTTCAAATACCAAACACTATGGGGCTAGCTCATTGAAACTATTACAGCTAGATTTTCAAATCTGGCTCATAGGATTCTTTATAACGGCCTTGAACTGTTCATATGCAATCTACCCTTCATTTCTAAATACAATTTAACACATCAGGACCTACAGAGATCTTTCTAGATCCCACTGGCAGTCTTTTAGAAGAACTAGAGTGAGTAGGTGTTTTGTTTTGTTTTGACCCATGTCTGAATTCTCAAGTGTGGACATTATTTTCCACTGAGGAACAGTAAGAGAGGGTGGTGAAATGATTGAACCAGGTACCACAAAAATAAAACTTAGTAGAAGCCTCATATCCATTAAACGTCTCTGAGGGGAGGGGATTTCGATCACACGGCAGCAGGATCATTAGCAAACCCTCAGCACTGTAATATCAGGGTACCAGTGAGAGACATGCCAAGTACTGCTGAGCTGAGAGCCGGGGGTGCATGGTGGAAATGCACAGTGCTACTTCCTGTGAGCCAGGGAAGAAAACAGGACCCAAACGCCCCCGAGGGATGGAAGGGGGTCCTCCATAGACACGACCAGTGCTCAGTTTCCTTCAAAACTATGAAATAACATTGTAAAACACATCTTAGGTGGACCTTGTGAACACCTGGCCAGGACAGGCTTATAGACAGAGGGGGTCCAGCCTCGGCTTTATTTTGTTTGCTTTTAATAATTATATGACATCTACATAAGCAATAAAGACTTCCGTGTGCTTTTATAGTTTTCCACCCCAAGCAAAGTGTGCTCCTAAAATAAATGCACTCTAAGGGTGCTTCCTTGTATCCAGGGCCCACACGAACAAGAAACCCATGCACTTATTTAAAAACACCAACAAAAGCCAGACAAAGCTGCTCTAAACTGCACAGTGCTTGGTAGGATGTTATTGGTAGAATGTTAAGATGAACACATTGTGGGAAAAATACAATTTTATATATTTGGACATTACCCAAATTGTGGCTTCTCCTTTTCTGCACGCCATCTCTGAAAGTTTATAGATATTTGTTGTCTCACAGCAGATGTCTAGAACAAATATTAAGCAAAGGGAAATGTATATGATCTCTCCCGTTTTAGTTTTTTTTTTTAAAGTAGGAAGATTGACTAGATATTAACACAAATGGGTTTAAATGTGAAGCTGCCATAAAGGCAGGAACATAAATGTAATTCTCCCAGCCGCTATTTTGATGCACATTTTTGATTCCATGAATATTTTATGAAATGGCCCAAACTAAAGCCATATAACATTCCTGCATTACTGATGCCTGCGCCCGTAAGCTACGAACATTAGAGGCATGATTGAATGCATTAAAATGAACTCATTCAGCATTGCATTGATTACTTGAAGGGGGAGGGGAACGGGAAAAAGAGAGAAGGAAAAAGAGGGAAAGGAAAAGAAGTTGTTCCACTTCAGGAAACCGGCACCTGCTGAGAGACTGGGGTGAAGGCACGTCCGAATACAGCAACGCTTCATAAAATGTGACTCATGCCAGCCCTGACATTAATTAGGCAAGGTGTTAATTATGTCCAAAGATGGCTGCTGAGATTGTTCAGGTAATTTAAAATGTCACAGTCCCTAAGATGCAGAAACCTGGCCTGCTTTAGCTCCATACATCAGCAAGTCTGAGAGTAACTAATTATTTCTTTTTCTCTCAACTTGTACATTTGCCAGTAAAAACAACACTGCAGAACAATTGCTTGGAAATAATTTGACAGGTCCACGAGGCCCACTTCCTCTGCGGCTCAGGCGTGCATGGGAAGCATATTTAATTCTAAACTGTGCACGCTTGTTGAAGACTTTAGGGAAATATTCCACTTTAGTTTAAAACAACAACCCAAGGAACAATAAAGCTTTATGTATATTATGTTGTGTTTTAATCTGGGACAACTGGCCATCTTTGGCATAAATTACTATCCTGTGCGATGTAGACACAGAATGTGCTAAAAGCAATACTGAGTAGTAGCAAAAAGAGAAAAATGTTACTGCTCTGGTGTAAAAACAAAAGACTTTGGTTTCCATTTTGGCTTAACTGCAGAAGCAATTTACATCATCTTTCCATATTTACATTCAATTACAATCATTACAACAGCACTATACATGCTGACATAGCTGAGCCTCACCACCCTGCCAACACGAAGGATAGATTTCCATCATTTGTCTCTTGTTGGGGGGAGATTTGCTGTGTACTCCAATCCACTGTAAACCATGGCAAAACGGAGTGCTAGAAGACACAGGTTTACGTCCATACTCAGTAACATCCCTAGTAAACAGGGCAGAAAACGGGCCTGTAAGTTTCAGGAAGCTACTGTGAGATACACAGCGGGGACTTTGACAACTGGTTCTTTCCAACAGATTTCATGGGGGCTCTGGGAATGCCACAATCCACTAGGTAAAGAATGATTCTCACTAAAGGAGAGAGTGAAGAGTGTTCTCAGAAGGCAGGCGTGTGTGGAAGTATCTGTGTGTGTATGCCTGTTTGTGCTTGCCTGTGCACTATATGTGTGTGTGTCTGTATGTCTCTGTGCATGTGTGTGTATATGCATGTCTGTGTGTGTCTGTGGGTCCTCTGGATGTTGCATGTGTGCACTGTACGTGTGTGTCTGTGAGTCTGTGTGTGTGTGGTAGGTGTGTGTTGTCTGTATGTGTCTGTGTGGGGGCATGTTGGAGTGTGAGATCAGGAGCCGCACAAAGGCCTCTACTATGAGGCCTGGATCAGGGTAAAGCCTGCCTTGATCTTCAGAGCCCCTGGAGGAAGTGCTGTTAACAGTTGCTGTTTGGATATTTGTGTAGCCCAACTGTAGTCTGTGTGCAAGCATAACTGCTAAATGCCAACGGTTGGTGTCTGGGTTTGGGGATTTTAGGTGACCGGTTAAATGTGAATGAAGTTTTTTTCTTCTCCCCTAAGCCTTGCTTATTAGCTCTTGGCTTTGGAGAAGAGAGTCTTTGGAATCTGCCCTAGTCAAAGGATGGGCCCTTTGGTGCAGTCAGGATAGGATAATATTATTTGGAGCTAGGTCCCTGGGGCTCACCATAAAATTACATCTTGCCCTTGGTTCCTGCTGTCTTTCCTCTGCTTCCTGTCTTTCTTGAAGCGAGCAACTCTGCTCCTCTCCTCCTTCTCTAGCATGAGGTCCAATCTCACCTCAGGTCCAAAGTAGAGAAACTTCTTCAGCCATGACAGGAGACAAATCCATACCTCTTTGAACTGCTTGTCACAGCTATAAGAAGTCTGAGTGATAAATTTTCTTTGCTCTTAATCATATATAAAGCTGCAGATATCAGATTGTCTCAAAAATTAAAAAAAAATATGTAAAACACTAGGTTCAAAAACCCTGATGTAGTGGAGCAAGCTGGAACCCTAGCCCTTGAGAGGTAGAAGTGGGAGGATGGAGTTCAAGGTCATCCTTAGCTATATAGTGCGTTTGAGGCCAGCCTGGGTTACATGAGACTCCATCTCAAAAACAAAGGTAAGCCTTTGTTGAATTTATACACATAAAAGTCATGTTCCTCATTAATAAAACTTGTAGGATTTCAAATTTTCTTCATATAATTATTTTACTTTCATGCTTTTACTTTATTTAAAAGTTCCTACTGTAATATTTAAGTTTAAAAAAACTAGGAATTTAACCCAATAATTTGTGAATACTGGGCTAGCACTGTATCAGTCGCTGCCCTACATGTGCAAGTACCCAAACATCCCAAGTAAAAATCCTGCTGGGTGCAGATCAAGGCCCAGTCCTGACCTTGGCACGAATGAGAAGCATTTCACAGTTAGCACAGCATCACCCTTACGCAATCCACAGCCATCCACGTCACTCATGATTTTAAATGAAGCGCATTCTGCCTCATTTGAGTATGCTCATATGAGCAAAGAGAAAGATGCGGACGACTGTCTGCAAGACTCACTATCGACAATCAACACGTGGGTGAGGAGAGAGGGCGCCTTTTCTCCTCCACATCTTCACTTAGGTGGACAGTGAACATGGTATTTGGGATCTTACACAGGGAGAGCCCCTAACCGGCTGAAAGTGTTCTGCTTAGGGGAGCAGGAGGGACATGAACCACATTGGTTGAACACTTAGTAGTTGCCAGACAGGATTCTCATGACATGTTCTCTTCTTACCTGCTTCCTGCCCTTCTCTCCCTCCTTCTCTCCTTCCCTCCCCCTCTCTCTCTGTCTGTCTCCATCTCTCCCTCTCCTCCCCTCTCTCCCCATGTCCTCATCTGACCCTGAAGCATTAGCAGCGGTGTGCCCACACCTTAGGGCTACAGTACCAGCCTTTGGGACTGTCCTGCTTGCAGCTCCTGGGCAAGGCCCTTGTGGAAGGCGCCACAGGCTTCATTTCTTTTTCCTTTCCTTTCCTTTCCTTTCCTTTCCTTTCCTTTCCTTTCCTTTTCCTTTTCCTTTTCCTTTTCCTTTTCCTTTCCTTTTTTCCTTTTTTCCTTTTTCCCTTTTCCCCCTTTCTTTTCCTTTCCTTTCCTTTCCTTTCCTTTCCTTTTCCTTTTCCTTTTCCTTTTCCTTTCCCTTCCCTTTTTTCCCTTTCCCCCCTTTTCCCTTTCCTTTCCTTTCCTTTCCTTTCCTTTCCTTTCCTTTCCTTTCCTTTCCTTTCCTTTCCTTTCCTTTCCTTTCCTTTCCTTTCCTTTCCTTTCTTTCTTTCTTTCTTTCTTTCTTCCTTTCTTTCTTTTTAAAATTTAACCAATAGTTTTATTGTTTTATTGGGTATTTCCTTTATTTACATTTCAAATGTTATCCCCTTTCCTAGCTTCCCCTCCGAAACCCCTCCCCATCCCTTTGCCCCTCCCCCTGCTCACCAATCCACCATTCCTGCTTCCTGGCCTGGCATTCCCCTAGGCCATCCTCTGCTACATATGTAAGCTAGAGCCATTGATTTCTTGACCTCAGGTTACAATCCCCCCTTTCGCAGGTGCCTGCTGAGCTCTGTTAGGCAACACCAGCCTGACTCAGTTTAGCTGCAGCTCTTGCTGAGGAGAGGGTCTCAGCCCCGCGCTGACAGCTGCACTTCCAGGAGCTCAGTAACTTTGGGGCTTGGTGTCTGCCTTTTAATTTATTTGCCTATTGTTAGGTTCCCCCTCCTTTTCCTCCCCTTTCCTCTGCTCTACTCCCCTCCCTCCCCTTCCCTCTTTTCCTTCCTTTGATATGGAACGGAGTCCCTTGTCCCATTGAAGGCTGTTGACACAGTAATTGGAAAGCATTTGCGCTCCTCCGCAGACACAGTTTGGGGGCAGTGTTTCTCAGCAGCAGAGGTAATACCGGCCCAGAGCAGTTATCCACTGCACAGGTGGCTGCAGGCTTGGTGCAGCCAGCCAAGGCCTCCTTGCAAAGCTTTCAAACAGAAAACCCTGCTGCAGAGCCAGCACCTCTGAACCAGGCGGGGCTTCCTCTCTGCATTAAACAGTAAATAATTAAAACCCCCTGAAAAAGGCAGGTAAAATACAAGCTACAATGTCAGTAACACAGACATGAAAGAGAAAGGGGAAGAAAATGAATTTAAAAAAAGAGAGAGAGCAGTGAAATAATTCATTTGAAGCTTTAATAAAGTTCCATTTGCAGACTTGTTTAAAGATATATCAGACTTCAGGGATGTAACCCAATTACATTTTTATTCTAAGTTCCATTCAAAGATCCTGGACTTTGATTCTTTAACACAGATCAAACATGGTATAATTTTCTCCTGGTTATCAATACTTAAAAAGAAGCTCTTCATTAAATACTGTAAGGTCTTACGAGTGTGTACACAGAGTAGGTGGATAATACACTGAGACGACCCAGAAAGGGGACAGTCACAATCTGTCCAGAAGCAGCAGTAGAACCCACTTGGTTTCTTTAGAAACGTTTGAGTGACTGAGCGTGGCTTACAGACCTGAGAGTGCCCGAGTTTCCACAGTATTTGGTCAGGAGGCACATCTCCAATTAGTTCCTGGGGTTGATGGCAGAAATGAAGTGTGGGATGAAAGAGCTTGAGTCAGGTAAAGTCAGAGCCATACCAGAGAGGGGCCTCAGACCATCCTGCCTCAGTCTGGCCTGCCCCTGCAAGGTCTCTTGTAGTTTTGGAGCCCCAACTCCAGCCCCCAGGGCTCATTTCAAATGCTTGTCTGCAGAGCTTTATGCCTTGTAAGGCCTCTTCCTATTGGAAACGGAGGCTCTTCCTGGACAACTTTCCTCAAGAAGATATTTAAGACACACCTTTAAACGTGATTTAGAAGCAGACATGTGGACTTACCCAGTTGTTTACGTCTTTGGAGGCTGGGATTGAACCCAGGGCTGCGTACGTGCTAAGCACGAACTCTGACAACCGAACGATATCTCAAGTCCTTTCGTTGTTTTTTTTTTTAACCAACAAAAAACCAAAACTATAATGAAGGGAGAGAAATTCTCCAGGAACTGGCTTAGTTGTGCAACAGGTTTGGCTAGGACTCAGCTACAGTAATGGAAAAACCTAAATGGAGCTTTGCAAGGGGTTCTGAGAGGGTTGGGGTTGTTTGTTTGTTTGTTTGTTTGTTTGTTTGTTTTTGCTTTTGCTCCTCCTCCAGAAGCCTGCAGCGCCCTCGGGCATCTTCATGCTTTCCTGACTACTGCTTTGGTAAAAGGCCTTTGCACTTTGGTAAAAGTGCACTTTCTCTTGCAGCAGCTGTGTGTAGGGGAGGCGTCACTGTAAAGGACTGAAAGCTGACTCAAGGCAATGTAGATGGAGACATCGTTCAAAGCCCCCAGTCCTCCTACAGTGCTTGTCAACAACCTATTAACAGCAAATAACAAACACAGCTGTTCTCACCAGTGTTAACACGTGAGTAAAATCCCAGGACAGGAAAATGTAACACTGGACATAGGGTGACCAGTATAGAAAAAACAGATGAGTTCAAAAACATATCAGCAGAACTGAAACTCTTGGGGGAAATCTCAGAATTTTACTGACAGTGACATCATCCATCACTTGAAATCTGTTTCTTTTGCTTTGTTCTTTTCTCTACCTGTTGGTGTTTTTATGCAGCTGTAAGAATGGATGTAAGTTTCGTCTGATTCACTTCATTTCATACGGGTTACCTCCAAGCTGTGTGTTTTCATAACAGCCTTGTAAAAGCCTGTATATTGTTATATTACATTCCAAAATCATTTCAGTCCTATTGAAGCTAGGGTCCAATTCTTCTTGGGCGTCATTTGTAAACATAACTTTTAAGTGGATTTAGCAATTATTTTTACGCAGCATCACCATCAATACACACAAGCAGTGTTTCAAAGAATCACGATTGCTTTTTCTTTTTTTCTTTTTCTTTTTTTTTTTTTTTTTACATAAATAAGTGCTGAATGGCTCTTCACAATTACTCAAATTACTGTTTAAGCCACTGATTCTCCTGTGAAGTCAGTCTATTAGGTCTTGGGCTAATTGTTTGAGCTTTTCCTAAGTCAAACCATCAGAACACTTTCTCGAGTGATATACCTTTTTACGTGGAATCCATGTACCCTTTCTCTCTCTCTCTCACAAATATGGAACATATGACTTTCTTGGACTTCCCCGACCCTGCCCCAGCATCTGAGACTAATTTGCTCCTCCTTTGTGGTGCACACGTGGTGTCCTCCCTTCACATTTATTCAGTCAACACACCTACACTTTAGTGCCTTATAAATCCACGCACACAGACTAGTTTCCCTGTTCTGAATTACTCCATCCACAATGAGTAAATGGCCCAATTTTCACTCAAGTTTTGGGACAGGACAGGAAACCTTGTTTTCCAGAGCAGGAAGCCATCCAAGACCCCGTGCTCCCACTAACCTGCTTTCCCAATCTTTTCTCTTCCACTTTGCTCTCTGTCTCTGGAAGGGCTCTGTGTTCTACTAATTTTCAGAGAGCTAGCTTTCTTTCATGAAGAACGACTTTTAATTTTTTTTTAGATTTATCTTATTTTATGTGTGCAAGTGTTTTGCCTGCGTGTATGCATCTGCACCACCTAAATGCAGTGCCTGCAGGGGTCAAAAGAGAGCATCACCACCTTGGAAGTGGAGTTAATAAATGGTTGTGAACCATCTTGTGGGTGCTGCGACCCAAACCCAGGTCCTCTGCAAGAGCAAGTGTTCCTACACTGAGCTCTCGCTCTGTTTCTTTAAAAACAAAACAAAACAAAACAAAACAAAACAAAACAAAACAAACAAACAAACAAACTACTTTTGTAGAGTGCCGTCAGGATAGCCCGGGGGTGGGGGGTGGGGGCAGTGTGGCTTGAGGAATGAGAGGGTTTGCCCTAGTGCCTCCAGTGGCCTGGCAGATTTACCAATATACACAGGATTCCGGGGCTGGGTTAGAGTTGAGCACAGAGGCAAGAAGACTGTTTGACCAGCCAGCAAATGAAAGAGGATTTGGAGAGTGGGATAAACCATTTACATTCTTAGCTTTACCTGGGCCTCTCCTCTTTCAGACACCTTTTCTTCCTATAATTTTTATAATCATAAACCAAAGACAAAGTAAACTTGAGGGAGCCTTGCAAAGGCTCTGTTGAACATGTGCACAGGGAGGCAGTGGAGGCAAGGGAGGAACTGAGCCTGATAGCTGAAGACACAGGTCTCTACCCTGGTTCTCACAGCTCTAGTTGCCTGTTAATGGTATTCAAGCTTAAAGAGAAGGCAACCCAGAGTCTGTAGCGTGGTGAACCCTGAGGACCTCACACCACGAGAGGATACCAGTCACGGAGGACCAGAAGCTGCACTTCTGTTTACATAAGGAATCAAACCAGACAAACTTCCAGAAGCAAAAAGCAGAACAGGGCTGGGGGAAGTGGGGACTCAGTGGATGAACAACCAACAGGGACAAATCTTCACCCATGTGCGACCAAGAGTCCTAGCTACTCTATAGAACATTATGCCTATAGTTTACAATGCTGTTGTATGAACTTATCAGTTAAGAAACTAGATCTCATATTAACATTAACTGCAGTAAGATAAAACCACACCAAAATAACAACAACAAACCTTTGAAAAGAAAGTGTCAACTTCTCATTTTCCAGCTATGCCTTGTTTATAATGGGAATGGTATTGCCTACCTTGTAAGCGAAGGAAAGCAGGCATGTTTACATACCAGCATCTGTGCTTCCTTCTGCGTGCTGCAGATATAGCTGGCTTATTCTGTTAACCCAAATTCTATCCTTAAACCACTTGGAATAAGCAATGTATGTTCATTTATGTTGAGTGTGACAGAGAAAGGAATAGAAGGAATTCTGGATTCAAGTCAGTGGCCAGCTGCTTTCACACCACATAGGGGATATGAACTGTTCAGTTAGTCCTATGTGTCAGAGTGGCCTTAGAGCTAAATTGCTCTCAAGATTTGATATGGCACTAAAATTCATTCCTCTAACAGAGTTAAGGCCATTATTCTCCAGCTCGGTTTTAAGCACCATTTACACACAGTACATTCATCTCGTTCTTCTCTAGAAAGCAGGTCTCCTAACCCCGCCATTAACATCACACCTCTTCTTGAGAATGCCAACTCATGACAATTAGCTATCATAAACAATTCCTGCTTCTCTCACCCCAGCTTCCACCTGTCGGCTCATTTGTAAGCAACTGTCTAATACAACATGGGGCAAGAAGAACATACAGGAAAGCCAGCAAGCTCCTGAGGCAGGGACAACTGCTCCAAACATAGGTCATTCACACTGCAAGATTACCCTGTTCTACATGCATGTGATGTTACCAGGAAAAGAAGATCTTCTTGAATATAAAGTGGAGCATCTTCGTGGAAGATGTAGCTCACAGAGATATTCCAACATCTCTCCATGTGGGTGAACACAGCTATGTAGACCCATGGAGCACCTTGGAGCACTTGAAATCAGAGCAGAAGATTCGAGGATAGAAATGGAGTGTCAGGAGATGTCATGGTAGATGTTCAGGGCAAGAACAGCAGGTGCCCAAGCAGGAGAGCAAGGTCCTGCAGGTGCCTTCACCAGCTGTTGCCATCGGCCTCTACTGTTTCTCTGAAGACTTTCTCAAAATTCAAATGCTCATGCTGATGCTGATGCTGGGGCTGGGGCTGCGGTGGTAGGTCTGATTCGGGGTTACTCTGATACCCTGCGTCCTGCAGAGGCAGATTTTAAGTGGCAGGCTCACCAGAGGACAGGCACAGAGCCGACCTTAGAAAGGGTGACATGATGAGCAGGGCCAGAGCAGCACTGGTGCTGCTTACTCTCAAGGGAAGTTGACAATCAAGAGAGGCATAAGGAGGGCTGGAGAGATGGCTGTACAATTAAGAGCGCTTACTGCTCTTCTAGGAGAGCCAAGTTCAGTTCCAAGAACCATTGTCAGGTGGTCAACAATAGCCTTTAACTCCAGCTCCACAGATCCAGTGCCCACTTCACCCTCCATGGGTACACGCAAGCTCACACATATATGTAACAAGCAATAATAAATCTTTAAAAGCTCACTTACAGCAAACGTCACTGGCGATGCTGGCCACTCTCACAGTTACGTTGCTACAGAATAACTTCTCTATGCACTGATGATATTTTCATCATTTTACAAGACTTGAAAAGTCATATTTGTTTTAGGTCTGTGTTAGATTTTTGTCACTGTGATGAAATATCTGAGGAAGTTCTTCTAGCTTTCTGTTTCATTTGGTTCTTTGCTTTGGGTTCGGTGACTTGACAGAACATCAAGGCGAGGGGACTTCTGTAGGCAAACTATTTATCTCATGTACGGGAAGCAGAGATACAGAGGAAGAGGCCAGAGTTGCAACATTCCCAGACAACCTCCTCTGCTAGGCTCACTTCCTAAAGGTTCCACCAGGACCCACTAGCACTCCACAGGCTGGTAACCAAGCCTCCAACACGTGCTTTTTAAGAACACTTCCATTGTGCTGAGTGCTTAACCTGTGTCTATGATTACAGTGATGACTATGGCCTTTGTCCAGTTCTGATGGGACATACCACAGTAGCCTGAATTGTATTTAGAAGGTGGGGATTTGGACACAAAGACAGCCACACGGGGGGGAGGGGGGGCGGGGGGTGATTGAAGACAGAGCAAGGACACAAACCAAGGAATGCCCAGAGCTTCGGGAGGCTCCAGAGGGCCTGACACAGGCCTTTTCTTAAGATCCTGAAAAAACAAAATGCTGTGTTTATCTTCATTTTGGACTCTAAATCTCTAAAACCATGAGTTCACTCGGTTCTGTCATTTGGGCCACCTAGTTAGCAGTACTTTGCTATGGAAGCCCCAGAAAACCAATATAACACAGTTACAAGGACTTCTGTATGTAACAGAAGATATTACTTCAGGGAAAAGCGATATGTCAGGGATCTACTCAGTGTGTATGAAGGATGTGGGGCTCATTTTAGAAATGCCGAACGATACGCCTATGTGGAGAGTGATCAATTGAATATTATCTAGAACACAAAATGACGTCTAGAAACTCCTTAGTGTCTCATATAAATAATCTCTTCCTAACACTTTGGCTTTTTATTTTAGTACATATTCTGTTATAAATGTAATTTTATTTTTATTCTTTAGCATTTGAAGTGAAGTTGATTATCATGGTATTCAGCTCTTTAAAAATGGTAAAAATATAAGCATTTAATATAACCAAAGACGTCACATCAAAATTGATAGAAATTTCATTGTAATTCCTTACTTGTCATGGGATAGCATTTGCCAGTTTATTAGAAAAACAGCCTTAATAACTAAAAGACATGCAAAGGATATATCAGTTTTTAGTGTGGTATTTTATTTTCTCTTTCATTTTATTAAAAATTAATAGAGATGTAAGCGCTGTTGAGAGGATTTAAAACCCTTCAGATATACAAGATCTCAACTGGGGCAGCCTCTAGAGAAGGGCACTGAAGCAGAGTGATGGGGAGCTCACTTAGTGGGCTCTGCCCTTTCCTAGTATTAGAACTGGTGCTGTGTGCGTGCTTGTGTGTGTGTGTGTGTGTGAGTATAACGTCCACTCCCAAATCCTGAAGTGGGAAAGTGTGAGGCTGAAGTATCAGAAACATGAATTCCAAGTGTAAATTGAATGGTCATCACATAGCAGAGAAAGACTGGCTTTGAGAAGATTTGGAGAGCAGATGTGAATTTGAAATTCAAACAATTAGAAGGACTGGAAAGCTGGTTCACCGAGTAAAGGCAGTTGCCACTCTGATGACTAGAGGTCCACCCCCAGGCCCCACATGTGGGAAGGGAAGAACCAACTCTTCTAAGCTGCCCTCAACTTCCACACATGGGCCATGGCATGTGTATATTCACAAAAACACACAAAATAGATGTTTTTTAGACAATGAAACCCTGAAAATCCATACAAGGAGGTTTAAACTGGCGATAGGTGACAGATAGTGAGTGAATAACCAGGTTGTACTCTTACGTAGCATCAAACTCAACAGTGAAGCAGTTGATCCAAGTCTTAAGTTGAGCAGCACCTTGAAATTCTCTCCTGACACGCCACTTACTTACTAACTTTGGAAAGTAGGCAAGTTATATGTCATCACCACATGCGCTGACATCCTTGTCTCTTGAGTAAGGGGTTGGAGCACTCACTTTCTGATTTCTATGGATACGGAAAGACCTGCTATTACAAAGTCCATGTGCCACCTCATTTACTCATTTGGATAAAAAAGAACGTTTTTGTGAGAAGTGGAGATGGAGTTTTACATTAACTTTTTTATGCTTCTCTTGTTTTTGACATTTTAGAATTTATATTTTTTTATGTGTTTCTGTGGACATGTACCATATGTGTGCAGGTGTCAGTAGAGGGCACATCCTTAAACACTCATTTCTTTCCACAGTCCCACAAATTACTTTTAAAAAATAACATGGAAGTAAAGTCTTTGAGTGGTTTACTTTTTAAAACACATAAAGTTGGGGCTGGACAGATGGCTCAGTGGTTAAGTGTGGACGACTCTTACAAAGGACCCAACTGTTGTTCCCAGTGCCCATATCAATGTGAATGCTGTGACTCTAGCTTCAGGGTGTTTGTCACAACATACCTAGGCATGCACCTTCATGGTGCAAACAAACTCAAACAAAGACCTACACATACAAACAGGTTACAAAACTAAAAAATAGCATCGGCCTTTCCCCATTTATTATTTGGTAAAATTCAATGATTTTTCTTTTAATTGGTTTCTTAGTTCTAGTTCCCGTTTAGTGGTGTTTCTCACAAGTTTGTAAATGCCCTTTACTTACTTGCAGTAACTCATGGTTATGCTTGTTTAAAATATGTCCTACTTTGTTTAGTGCATTTGAGTTGGGCTTTTAAAAAGCCATTTTAAAAACTGCATATCAAATCTCTCAGTGTTGTTTCTGCTAGAGAGATTTCGATTCCCTCCTCCAGCCTCATGGGAGAGGGACTTTTTCCTTCTCTCTTCACTTCTAGAATGAGAGACAATGACAGACCTGGTTGGTGGAGTTTTGAACTCTTGTCATCTCTGCATTCAGTCTGTAGGAGGTGTGACCTCTGAACTCTGTGCTGAAGCACAGGAAGTGGCTTTGAGCAGGACAGCCGGGGTATGCTCTCTGCAGGGCTGCAGGGCTGGAGGTTAAGATTAATTCCTGGACACTCGAGAGATGCCTCACCAGTTAAGGACACTTGCTGGTCTTGTTTAGGACCCAATCCCCATATGGTGGCTCACAACCATCTTTAATTCAGGTTCCATGGAATCTGATGTACTTTTCTAGATGCCATTGGCACCAGGCATGCGTGTGGTACACATACATGCACGAAGACAAACATATGTACACATAAAATCAATTTTTAAAAGTTAAAAAAAAATCTCACAAAATGAATCCCCAGGATGACAGAGAAGTTGACATGTCGAACCTATCTCTTTCAGCAGTCTTAGCAAGTGCACTCTCTCAGGTCTGTTTCCTTTGCATCCATCTTATACCTGGCACAAGGAGGGGAGCAGGGCGTAGTCACCATTCAGGATTTCTTTCATCACCCTTTCGCAGTGTGTGTGTGTTTCAAAGGTTTTTCTCATGGAAGACAAATAAATATGTAGCGATATATCCTACCTGTTCTTTATAGTTCATTTAAAAACATTTTTCATACAATTTCATTTTAAAATAAGATAGACCTGACATAATCTAAGGATATGTGTCAAAGATTGCATCTCATGACTTGTGTTCCTTTGGTCTGTGATATTTGGGGTGTGTGTATGTGTGGGGGCGGGTATATGCCCATGTGTGCATGTAGAGGTCAAAGGTTGACACTGAGTGAACTGGTTGATCCTTTAACTAATCAACACCTTAGTTTTTGAGAGCGTCTCTCACTGAAGCTCGTCAATTCAGCTGTGCCAACTGGCCAGTGCATTCCAGATATCCCCCAGTCTACCTCCCCCAGTGCTGGCCTTACAACATCTGTGTAAGCCAGCTTTTGCGTGGGTGCTGGTGCTCTGACCTCAGGCCCTCACGCTAGTACTGCAGGCACTTTAGCCACCGAGCCACCCTCTCAGCCCCAGTTTGAGCCATGATCTTAACACCGTTGCTGGCCACGTGATTCTGCTTAAGGGAGGGACTTATGAGGCTCCACCCCTATCTGAGGACCTCTAGTCAGCTGACAGCTTCTGAAAGAGGAGAGTTACTTTTCTTTGAGGGTGTGGGTGCTGGCCAACTGGCTCACACCCACCCACACACACAGGTAACACTAGGTGGACTCAGAGCGTTCTTTAAAGAGGAAGAGAAGGCTATGAAGTGGTGAGGAAGACACACTGGTGGTAATTTGGGTGAGTAAAGGGAGGGGTGTGATCTAAACTGGACGTGTTTGAAATTCTCAAAGAACAGTTACAACCATATTCAAATGATTCCGTTCATTTTAGTAACATTCAAGGTCTTCTGTTTTATTTTCTAGACTTAATACAGGGTTAGAATGTGTACACTTCCCATTTGTACTTTATTTATATTCTCTTTTTCATAAATACTTGTTCAGAAAGATTTAAAAACCATTTGGCACTTTGGTATGCCTTCTAAGTGTTAAAAATTAAATAAGCTCATGGAGCAATCAGTTCTGCCTCCAGACATTTGGCAAATATGGAAAATCATAAAGAGAAAATTAAAATTATTTTATTTTATTATACTTAATTTTTATGCATCATCCACTAGAACCATTTAACTTCTTTTTGGTAAATGTAGTTTTAAAGTTGCTTGGTTTGAATGTTTACAGCTAGTTTGTATGCATGAGGCTTGCCCTTGTCTTGAATTTTTCATTTTGACCTGTTTGGTTCTAGACCACAGCGTACATGGAAGCTATGTTCCTAGTGCCTTTAAACCGGGATCTCTAGACGTGTTTTTCCCTGGGTGTGTGAGAAAGCCCGGAAATAATCTGTATGCTCTGCCCTTGAACACACTTCTCAGGCCTACAGCATCTGGATCTCCTTTCCTTCCCACTAAGCTACCCAGTCTGTTCTTTGGTCTTCTGGTATTTGTTGCTGAAGTAGAAAACTGAGCCTGGTTTACTTTCTGTCTAAAGGCAGTCTGTTCTCTCTTTTTATATAGGTAGATCTCTCTCTCTCTCTCTCTCTCTCTCTCTCTCTCTCTCGTATTCAAAAAACTTCCAAGGAGTTACCAAAATATGAATCTTTTTATTAATTTTGACTGGAGCAGGAAGGCTATTTTAATTTCAGTTTTAAGATACTTTTATGGTCAATAAAGCTTTCTTGAGATAATTCTGGTTTTTGCTTTAGTTCCAGTTATGGAATGCTTTTCCCTAGACACTATTTTTATCATAGTTCTTGATGCCTTCATCTCTGTCTTCTTGTAGTTTGAGGGATTTATGTGAGTTTGCTGTAGACCTCACAGATGCATAGTTACACTAAGTCAATCACTCTCTTTAAGGAGAATAGTCCTTATGCAGAATCCCCAGATCTAGGGTACGAAGATTTAACCCTGTAGCCTGGCTTCTCAGAAAGGCATGGTCCTTTGGAAACTCCTTGAAAAGCTATTAGGTGGGTCTGGGGGGTAATTGCTCTTCAAAAATTACCCTGTCATTCTCTCATGGCAAGGAGAGGCTGATGTTTTCCAACCTCTGAAAGCCTCCATGGTGAAGTCTTGCTATCTAGATGTATTCCCCAGGACTGAAAGCACAATCTCTGCCCCAGCCCCCGTCCCCAGTTCTCCTGCCACCTCCAGTCATGCAGGAAGTAGGGGTAGGGTTGCATAAATCCCGAATTCTAGGCTGGCTGGCAAGGATCTGCTATGTCCAGTTGCTGTTGTGTTGGGTCCTGATCATATCAGGAAGGTAATGACACTTCCTGAATCTATAAAATAGACACTTCCTAGCCTATAAAATAGAGGGGCCTGAGCATGCGCTGTTCTTCCTGACTCAATGAAGCCCCTCTCTGAGGGATGTAGCAGTATTAAGCTGTTGCCAGAATAGTTTACCCACTGTCTCCTGCTAGCATGACAACTGTCCTAGCAATCTAATCATCTACTCAGGAACACACAACACTCCTTTGCAGGAAGTCCAAAGTAGCATTAGCTAAATTATCCAATTTGGAGTGACAAGTGGCCATGTATAATGTTGTGACTAGCCTTCAGATGTCTATGACTCTTAGCACTAATGAGCAGGAGGTTAGGCTCACAATGGAGTTTTTTGTGTGTGTGAGAGAAAAGGGAAGAGAGGGAGTGGAGAAAGAGTGGAAGAGGAGGAGAGAGAGAGAATGGGGAGGGAGAGAAGAGAAGAGAGGCGAGGAGGGATGGAAGGTGAGAAAGAAGCAGGGAGAGAGGGAAGAAGATAAAGGAAGGGAAGAAGGAAGGAAGGAAGGAAGGAAGGAAGGAAGGAAGGAAGGAAGGAAGGAAGGAAGGAAGGAAGGGATGAAGGAAGGAAGATGGACGTTACCTAGGACTGATTGGCAGACTGCCTGACTGACAGAAGTTACCTAGGGTGTGATAGGTACTTTAATGACAGGAAGTGGAGCCACACTGCCCCTAATAAAATTCATGATAAAAAAGTTACAGTTGGGGATATTCCCCATGCTCATTAAGGAATGGGAAGCTGAGAGGTGGCTCAGTCAGTGCAGTGTTTGTCAGACCAGCTTGAGGATCTGACTTTGATCCCATGTAAAAAATGTCGGCCCTGGGTTCTGGGGAGATAGCTCAATGAGTAAACTCACTGCCACTCAAGTCAAAAAAATGAAAATTTAGATTCCCAGCACTCATGTAAATGTCTGGCAGCCATGCGGGCCCCTCTCTAAACCCAGTGTTTGGGAGTCAGAGGCAGGGTATCCTTGGGGTTAGACAGCTGACTAGACTCACTGGATTGATAAGTTCTGGGTTCAAGAATAGTCCACGTGAATACTTGACATCCAGCTCAGACACAAATGCATGTGCACATACACAAGCCTCCCTCCCCAACACACACACACACACACACACACACACACACACACACACACACACACACACACAAAGCTGAGTAGAGTGGTACAATCTTGTAATCTTAGCATGGTGGAACCAGAGACAGGCAGATCCCAGTTTTTGTGGCTGGTCATTGGTGCCTAAAGTTCCAAGTCAATGAGAGACACTGTCTTCAAAACCCAGTGGAAGGAACCTGAGGAACACCACTGAGGGTTGACCTCTGGCCTCCACATGCATGTGCACACACATATGTATATCCCCCAAACACACACACACACATTTAAGAAAAATAGATAGAGGATGAGGTAGGGGAAGATGACAGATCCCTCAGCATCAGCAGACAAGGATAAGTTAGAATGAAATTCTACTTCTTCTCCATGAAAATAAAATGGTAAAAATACAATCTCTTAGCAGCAAGCCCTTCCCTACCACTACTGACAGATCTTCCTTCTGTTCCTGGATGAGACAGGAACAAGCTGGTGGTCATCCTAGTGTGTTGTCATGATGGTCCTGGAAATGTCTGGTTTTCAGATAACTGGCACTGAGACACTATCCATCCATCAGAATGACAGTTAGCGATCAATTCTAGGACTTGAACTGAAGTGAGCCATGATGGTGTGTCTCTCTTTCTTCCAAAGTCTCCCAGTCACTGGAAGAATTGAGGGCTAAAGATGGCAGTGTCTTGGCCTCAGCTCAGCTGGCACTTCCCTCTGGTCATGTGTTCTCCCAGGTCTGACTCAGGGTTCACCTAGCCCTCCAAGATCCACTCCAGAATCAACGAGCACATCTCCTGTTGCTCCGGGATCTGGGTTCTTTCTGCAATGCCCAGATGCAATGTGAATGCTCCTTGCCCCTGCACACTGGCTGCATAAGACCCTTATAAATAAGATCATAATTCTAAAAGAAGCTGTGGCCAGTGACTTGCTATAGGAATTAGTGCCTGATCCCTCCATGCCAACTGATACTGTCATAACACTGCAGATACTTAACACTGAAGAATGAGCCTGTCTGCCCTTGAGCCAAAGGAACCCAGGGCACACTATAGACTTCAGCCACCCTTAGCAGAGTGGGGACTTGAGACTCTCTGCTTGACTTGGCCAAGAGTCTCTAGGTGAGAACTGGTCACATTTGTGCCTGTGGGCTGCATATTACCCTTCACCGCAACCATGTGCCCAGTCTCTGACAATGGCATCTGCTTTTGTTCCTCATTTGCTCTATGGTTCCCTGAGGGAGCTGGAGCCCTGCCCTGAGCCACAGCCTGCTTGGTTGGGCCCTGACAAGCTGCCCATTGCCATCTGCCGGCTAACATCCTCTTTAAACCTGAATGGGGCACCCATGGAATCAGGAAGCTGCCACCTGCCCCGGAGCCCAGCTGCTGCCTAGATGTTGCTGTGGGGCCTCCATTTGCCTGTCGGGACCAATCAGATCAGATGAGTGGAAGGGACCCTAGAGCTGGGTGAGCCCCTCCATTCTAGCTGTGTGTAAAACAGCTAGAAAACTAAACTCACCATGTGAGTTTGCTTTTCTGGTGAAAATTCTATCCCAGGCTGCAGAAGCCGCAGATAGTTCTCTCGGTCACCAAGCGCGCAGTCACTAGAATTAGCACCGAGGCTGGCTTGCTCGTTTACTCCTGCTACAACTGAAATGTGATTCTGGGGGTCAAGCAGTGTTCAAGGGTATGAAGGAAACAGATCCCATGCTTTTAGATCTGGGAACAGGTAGTTCTGAAACAAACCAACACACTCCAGCTTCAACATGGCTTCAACGGCAGCAAAGACCTTAAACTATTTCAAAGACAGACATTAACTTTACTGCAGACATAGTATGTTTTACGGTGATCTAGGCTGAGAGATCTGAGTGCAAGCGACCCAGAGACCTGAAAATGTTACCTTGCAGCAGTTCTGCTGAGCTCACATGCCCCACACTCACCTTGGCCCAGCCCTATGTCTGTCATCAATGAGATGACCAACCACAGTGCTATGGCTGCTTTATATAGGGTTTGGAACATTCCCAAGACTTGTGGTATGAATGAATGAATGAATGACCGAATAAAACAATAAAGTTCGTAATGCATACACATGGTGAACAGAGATTCTGTAACCCGGGAGGAGGGAGTATGGGTGAGCACAGAGCTTCTATTCAGCAAGACAAAGGGCTGGGGACTGGTCACTCAATGATGTGAATTACTCTACACACTGGACTGTACACCTAGAACAGTTGGGCTTCATGATTACCAGGACTTGATCTCCTTCACTGTGTTGCCCTGGGCATGAGGCTCTAGATCAGTATTGATAAGTGTACTGATACATTGATTTCTGAATGGATTTTGCTCAGTTGCAAGTTCGTGACCGCATGGTAGTCTGTGGCAGAGAGTTGCTTATTTAACTAGCCCTCTAGTTTTGAGATACTATAAACTGTAATTGTAATGGATTTTACATTCTCTTAAGTACCTTTATCTGCTTCTTCTGAGCTATATCACCATGGCAGCTTTTTAGCCACACCCCTCCCTCCCACAGTTGGCATCTCAGGTGGACTTGAATGCCTTTCCTTGTCTGGATGTACAGAGGCTCGCCTTCTGACTATGAGGGCTGCCATTTCTGCCTCTCCTTTCCACTGCGATTTCCACTCAGAGCAAGACGTCCCTCCTGCTTCTCATGTGGCTGCGGCTCCTCTTTCAGAGCATGGTGCTGTTATTTTTACACGTCTAAATGCCAGCAATATCTAAATCCTAGCAATACCTCTCAACTTCATCGTGCATCCCTTGAATATAGTCCTCAGGATCTCCCAGCACAAGCCGACATTGTCCAGCATCCCTGTGCTGTTGGCATTTCATGGCCCCTGATCACACTGTAGTATCTTCCATGTCTTAGGATACAACCCAACTTTGCTGTAGCTTTCCGGAATACAAAAACTAATTCTTAATTTAATTTTGTTCCAAAGTCACACGTCATCCTAGTCACAAAGTTTATATGTATCAATTATATATGTATATATCATTATATATTGATCTATATCAAATATATAGATATATATGTATCGACAATCACAATCACTCACTGGCCATCACGCAGTGGTCACCAGACAGTGGCCATTAGACAGTGGGTATATACGTGTGTGTGTGTGTGTGTGTGTGTGTGTGTGTGTATATGTGTGTATATATATATATACACATTTCTTTTTTCAGTTTGACCACCTTCCCACAGAACCTGAGCCTGAGTTCTGAAATAGCAGGTTCATAAAATATTTTCATCTTCCCCTACACACTTTTTGATTTTATCTGCACACACTGTTTCATGCACCTCCTTGCTCTCCATGTGAAGCCCTTGATCAGCCATCATACTAAATGTTCTTGACTATTTTGCTTTTGGGGTTTGATTTGGGGTTGTCTTATTATAACATTAAATACAAAGTTTTGTTTAAAGAAGCATTCCCTTCAGTACTTATTGTAAAACCATAGCAAGGCAGAATCGGATATGTGCAGTTTTTATCCTTTCATTTGAGGGAGGGAGGGAGGGAGGGAGGGAGGGAGGGAGGGACAGAGGGAGGAGCAGCAGCAGCAGCAGCACTAGGAAACTCACAAAGGGAGCTTTCATTTTTCTAAACAGTTCTGTGAGTGAAAATTCTATTATAAAATAGACAAAGAGGGCTGGTATGAAAATAACAACAACGACGACGATGACAACAACAACAACAACAACAACAACAATAACAACGCACCACAAATATAAACGTGATACAGCATGCGACCTGAGAAAGGAGATAGAGGGTGCGGATCAGATGTGGGCATGATTAAGGAAGATAGCTGACTTCTTCAGGGGCCAGCAAAGACTTGTGTGCGGAGGATTCGTCATCATGGAACACTGAAGCAGACTCTGGCTACTCCCTCTGGCTTTCTGACTGCAGTAAAGCCTCCTTACATTCAGGGCCTTTTCTTAACTTTCACCTTGGTTTGGTCTTGGGAGCCCCCCAAACATCCCCAGAGAAGGCTGACTCACCCTCTTCCTCGAAAAGAAGTCCCATGTGTGACTCGGCCTCTGCCTCTTTCTTCCCGCCGTCAGCTTTGATCAGCTGAGCAATATTAAAACACCGTTCGTAGAAGTGATTCCTCACCCACTTGTCTTCAGAATTATCGAAATAACAGGCCAGAGCATACAGGTTGTTATATACCTCCTCATAGTATCCTTTACAAAGAAGAAAAATCATAGTGCATCAGAGACACGGCTTGGTTTATATGAACTTGATACTGCAAATTGCTTCTATATTTTTCTTAAATACATGGCCAATGTCTTGAAAATGAAATCTAATGCTCAATGCCATTTATTTTAACTATTAAAATAATTAATCAAAGGATATGTGCATAAGACAGGCAACAAACATCTTTCCAAAAGATGCAGACACACTAGAAACTGAGACATAGTTGGTTGAAATAGGACTTCTTTATACAACAGAAGTAGAGAATCTGTTAGCCAGGTTCCCTTTTCCTTGGAACAGGAGGATAGTGGTTTCACTGAGGGAGACGAGGGGAGGGGAGGGGAGGGGAGGAGATGGGCGAGGGGAGGGGAGGAAAGGAGAGGACAGGAGAGGGACTATTCAATGTCCCAGTGGTGGGTCTAAGGGCATGTAACATAAAAGCCTGGTAAACCCAGTGTTTCTAAACCATGACAAAATAAATGAAAAGAGAAAGGAGGGGATGGGGGATGGGGGATGGGAGCTCCAGGACTCCTTTACTAACAGAGGATAATGCAGCTGATATGTACAGGAGACTCAGGTCAGGATGGTCTCCGTGCTTCATTCGTTTTCTACCAAAGAAATACCATTGTATTTCTAGAGATACAAGTATGAAGTGATGCTAAAAAGATAGACTGCCATGCTTCTGTTTTGAGATTTTTAAGTTGAGAATGTGTACATACTAGCCATTCTTTTCACTCAAACTTCTGGTAATTTGTTACATGCATCTTTGTACTTTGAACATATATATGTCACACCAAGAGTATGCCACTAAACTGTGAGCCCCTATTGTGAAAGATGCTGCAATAGTGTACTTGAGCAAAGATGTCTCTGTGGTAAAAACTGCCTTGATCCTGTAGATCAAATGACCTACACAAGCCTCAAACATGACATTCTTCCTGCCTCTGCCCCCCAAGACCTGACATTACAGCAGTGAGTCACTATAGTCATGACTAAATTGCTTTTATTATGAACAGAGGTCACTGATACCAACTTCTCGCTATTACTAGGAGGGTCAGCTCCTAAAATGACCATAATTGTGGACAATATTGTCTATTAGTATGTTGTATGAAATTAAATGAAAAATCCTAGAAGAACTATCCTGAACATTCAAAAGGTAGCAACCAAGAGCTATAAATAAGTCACTTCATTATTTCAAAATCACTTCTTTGTGTGTATATGTGTGAATAGAGTGGAGTACACGTGTGTGTGTGTGTGTGTGTGTGTGTGTGTGTGTGTGTGTGTCCATGCACACGTTTGTAGAGGTGTCGTCCTCAGTTGCCTTCTGCCTTATTTCCTTGAGGTTGGGTCTCTGTCTCCAGGTTCAGAAACCTGGAGCTAGGTTTGCCTGCTTTGTTAAGACTGGGGTGGCTAACCATCACAGTGATCCCCTCGTCTCTGCCCCCATCTCCACTGGTGTTATAGTGACATTCAGCCATATTCAGTATTAGTCAGGGTTTTTATTGCTGCAACCAAAGACCATGACCAAAACCTAGTTGGAGTGGAAAGGGTTATTTGGCTCACACTTCCAGATCATAGTTCATCATTGAAGGAAGTCGAGGCAAGAACTCAAGCAGGGCAGAAACCTGGAGGCAGAAGCTGATGCAGATGCCATGGAGGGGTGCTGCTTAGTGGCTTGTTCCCCATGGCTTGCTCAGCCTGCTTTCTAATAGAACCAGGACCACCAGCCTAGATGTGGTACCACCACTATAGCTGAACCCTCCACCATCAATCACTAATTATGAAAATGCCTTATATCCAGATCTTATGGAGATGTTTTCTCAATTAAGGTTTCCTCTCTTCAGATAACTTGCTTCTGTCAAGTTGACATAAGATGAGCCGGGACATCCAGCTTTTCCTCCGGTGCTGGGAATCTAACTTACATCTGTACACTTGCACAGGCAAGAACTCTCCATAGAGACATTTTCTCAGCTCCTCAAGACACTTCTAAATAACACACCCGTTTTCTTAACAGAAACTCCCCACAGAAACTTCTCACCTACTGTGAATAAACTAGTAAAGTATAGCTTATCCTACAGAAACTTCTCACCTAGTGTGAATAGACTAGTACCGTTTATCAAATGTTTCATTTTTCCTGATTGGAGTTTCTGTTTACAGACTCAAGTTGATAAGGTATGTCAACTTTCTATTTTTACAAATGTGTATCTAAACATTTTCTGTTTTTTAGTAAATTGAACTGTAATTTAAAATATTCTCAACATACATACAGAGTATTTTTTAAAGTAATGGGTTGTAAGTATGTAAGTTCCCAGGATTCTGTAGTTAAAACATGCCAATAAGGTGAGCTATTTTTCTGTAACCACATCCGTACTCTTCACAGTCTAAGTAGCCTGATCTCCTCGAGAGCCGCAGCAGGCATCATCTGAAGATGGAAGTTCACTATGGGCTTGCTATTCAGACTCTCTGACCTATACTCTAAAAACGGGATTCTCTGCTGTAGTAAGTTTGAGAAATACTCTTGCTAATTTTCTCCACTCAGTGAAATAACACAATACACAAAGGTGTAAACAATGGTTGGGTAAATGGTGCAGAATCAGGATGCTTAAGCCCAGAGCTAATTAACCCGGAGTCTTCCAAACTTACTTTACTCCATGATGTTTTCCCCATTTTTCTACTTTGCATAAAACTTACATTGTGTGAGAGTCCACTCGAGTCCAACAGACTTTGTGTGTATTAAACGAATGTTGTCAGAAGACAATGTAGCTTCAACCTTCAACCACAATTTGCAAGTCAAGTGTAAGAGACTTTAGAGTTATCTCTGCCTTCAGTTTGTTCTCACTTTTAGTGCCATTTTTTTTTCCTCAAGACACTTAAGAATAACATTCCAGGTGTCATGGAAAAGTCTCACAGCAGGGACTGTGAGATGTGTCTGAGATAGGTATGTTAACCTTTGGAAGATAACACCAAAAGGAAGGACTAGGTTGCTTTAAATAGTTTGATATAAAGCGACAAGTGGTTTTGGTGAGTTAAATAGCACTAATGCTGCTGCTGTGCACATCTGCTGAGGCTGAACTGGTGCAGGCCACCACTGTTCCTGCCACAGATGAGACAGTACTGATGCAGATGACCACTGATACTGCCACAGCTAGTATGAAATGAGCTTCACCATGGCCCTCGATGAGTGGATGGGTTTGAGGATGGGTGGATGGGTGGATGGATAGGTGGGTAGGTGAATGGATGGGTGGGTGGGTGGGTGGACGGGTGGATGGGTGGGTGAGTGGGTGGGTGGATGGGTGGATGGATAGGTGGGTAGGTGGATGGATGGATGGATAGATGGATGGATGGATGGATGGATGGATGGATGGATGGATAGGTGGGTAGGTGGATGGATGGATAGATGAGGAAGCAGTGAGGACTCTCAGCATTATTCAGCATTTCCTTCTCAAAACCCGACACCACACACTGTGGACCCTGAGACACTCCTGACAGAACTTTGCACTCTAGCTGCATACACCTTAAAACATACACAGGTGTTTTCAGATTTAGGAGTCATTCAACCTAACAAAAGCAAACATGTAGATGTCATTTTCTGGAGTAATTTTTATTCAGATCTCAATTTTACTCTGATAAATTTTAGATGTGGAGGGTCAAAAATAATGCACAAAGTTCTAAAAACTGATTATACTTTCTGTAATAATTCTAATTTTCTATATTTCAGGAAGGCAAAAGTCATGGCACCTCATAGGAGATAAGCCTATGGGTAAACTATTTTGAGCAAAGGTAATTTTGCCTATTTAAGAAGTATAACCTTATTTCTCAGACATGGACAATAAACCACACAATGCCACTCGAATGGGACCTCACTGGGACCTGGTCTTCCAAGTGCTACTTTCCTTTAACTTGAGCATCCTGTGGTTTGTCAAATGTGGTTTACCTTCTTTACAACAGACAGACACAGCAATGACACATCACAGCACGACAGGCACTTGGCTCGAGTTTATGCTACTCAAATCAAAGTCCCCAAACTAAGCTGATGATAAAATTGAACCTTATAAAATAAATAGTAGGCAAAGTTTATCCTGGACAGCTCTATTTCCAGTGTAAGTATCAATTTAGGATTTTGCTCTGACAGTAGAATTTGGGACTTAGCTTTTGTTTGTTTTGTAATAACATAGCATATTTTAAAAATAATAGTCAATTTCTCATGTTTAAATTGTATTTTGAAAATTCACCAAAAGACTTCATTTTATATCAATTCTGCAGTTTAAAATGCTTCCCACACTATCGAAGTCCCCCCCCCCCCCCAGTACTGTACCCTTAGGTTTGTGTTCACATTATGTCCTTCCTTATGGTCTGAAGCCGCTGAGCTCACGCTGGGGCTAGGATTTGGGCTGCCCCTCTGCTCTGTGTACCTGTCTTCCCAACTGCAGCAGTGAGCAGTTGGGCAGGAAGAATTGCCTACTGACCCTGTGAAAGCCCCAAATGAAAGGTCATATTGCCACGTATAGCATGAGTCTTTCTTGTCTTTCTTTTGTGTCCTCTTGTCTTTTCAGTCAGAATGATGCAGGAAAAATTTGAAATGCCAAATTCCATAATTTTTTTTCCTTTTTTCGAGTGAAAACAACAAATACCTAATACAGACCTAAAAATGTTAAATGGCAAAGCCCATATAATTTTATCATATTTTCTTAATACTTAATTTTCTTAAATACTTTAGAGTATTAAGTACATAACACTTTAAATATAAAACACCAACTTTATAAAAAAAGTGTTAAAATATGGCAAAAGAATGCCTTAAAATGATTTTGTGAAACATAGGAAATTAACTTTTGAAGCCACAATCATGGGTTGCATATTATTTTCCCCTTTCTTCTGAAAAAGTGTCTCACAATGTAGCTGAGGCTAACCCCAAACTCAGAATAAGCTGTCTCTTTGTCCCAAGTGCTGGGATTACAGCCTTAACAATACCCTAGAAATTACAGGCTTTTCATGTCTTTTTAAATACTACCATTTTCTAATCCAAGCTGACAGGATCTCATGACAAAACTTTGAACGCTCGTTACATAGATGCTAAAACAAACTATGTCTGTGTGGTTTTTATGTGACAGTGCCTTGAAAACTGGTCAATATTCATACAACACAAAGACAAATCAGGATGTGTTCTCAATGATAGGACAGGTTTACACCTGTTGGAAACTTATGGAAATGTTTGGTAGAACACTGTCTTCCCAGGCTTGCAATGACATCTGCAGAATGTCTTTGTAGCTGGTCATTTAGCCTTAAAGCCACTCAGTGGAATAGGTTGAACTGTGTGATTTGTCTTAATGTATCAAATTCATAGGGTGACATTTTGGAATCTTCCCTGGGGTGCAACCCCACATCCCAGCACCTACCTTTCCTCTCGGCAGCCTCGGCCCTGGTCAGGTAGTGGTAGAAATTGTCTAGCTTGTCCGGCTGGTCCTCCAGAGGCCTCTGCTGCCAGAAGAGGGACTGTGCCTTCGCAGCTTCCCGGAGCTTATCCCACTGTTCCATCAGTGCAAAGAGCTCGGTGAAGGACTTGTGGAACCCATCTCGCAGCATGTCCACGCAGATGCTCTTCTTGTATGAGTTCCTGTGGCTGGGAACACGAGCAGAACACCAGCCATTTTAGACCAGAGAGGGGTTCTCAATCTCTAAACACCAGACAGGCTTTCTTACTCATCTTCCTCAGCGAAAGCATGAAAACTATCAAGAGATCTTTGTGACAAATCAAGCAACTTCCATTTTAGAAGGATGCAGAGAGCTTACCTAACACAGTTGTGTTAATGTAACCGCACCTCTGAAAAGGACAAATGTGTTACTTTAACTATTCAAAGTTTTTTTTTCATACACACAGACAAATACAAACACGTCCACTCCCTACCCTACCCTCTACACACACCCCTGCTCAAACCAACCAACCTATCAGCAGACCAAACAGACCTGCCAGCCAAGTAAGAAGACCAACAAGAAAAAAAACTTGTTGAATATTAAAAGTCCATTAATTTCTGTATTATGTAGTTCTACAATCTGTTATTGGAATTTGGCCATTTCCAGTCAATCATGCTTCTGCATTTAATGTTTTAAACAATTACTGAAATACCATAGTGTGTGTGTGTATGTGTGTGTGTGTGTATAGATACATATATATAATATACATATATATATATATACACACACACATATATATATGTATGTATATGTACATATGTGTATATATATACAGGTAGGATCAAATGAATGGTTTGATAACTCAATTATTAAGTAAGTAGATAAACAAATAGAAATTCACTTCCTAGTAAATTTGGAAATTTGGAAAGCCGAGACAGGAGGATTGTTCATTTGAATTCAGCCTGGGCTACATAGTATGAGCCTGTCTCAAAAGATAAAACCAAATAAAAACCTCCTAACACATACTTTATTGTTCATAAGCACGGATAAAGAAACAGATGACTCTCTGTTGTATTTATCCCACAAATCCCTACCGGCTTTCTCATGATGAAATACCTACTTTTTCCATTTTCTTATGTGTGTTGGGTGCATATGTGTGTTGTGCATTGTTTGCATATGTGTGAAAGTACAAATGCATGTGTGTGTGCCTGCGGGTGGGGGCCTGCGGTTGATGTGAGGGACATCCATGATCACTTTCGAGCCTTATTCTTGGGGGCAGGGTCTCTAAGTCTGACCCAGATCTTACAGATGCAGCTAGTTTTACTAGCCAGTTTGTTCTGGAGACACTCTGTCTCCACTCCCTGAGTTAACGGCAGTTAAAGGCAGGTGGATACACTCTCTGGCATATGTGTGAGGTCTGGGGATCTGAACTCCAGTTCTTATGCTCGAGTGGCAAGTGATTTAACTTTTGAGCCCCCAAACTCAGCCATCTCTGCAGCTCCTCCCCCCCCCCCCCCCACCGCCCGCCAAGATGTACTGTTCTAGGCCAAAAAGAGTCAGTGCCCTTGTAAAATCTGTATGCCTGTTCAAGGGAAGACACAGACAACAACTAAACAGACACATAATAAACAATGATTGAAAATGTTTATTTAAGAGTTACATGTGCTGCCAGGTGTGGTGGCACCGGTCTTAATCCCAGCACTCAGAAGGCAGAGGCAAGCAGATCTCTGTGATTTTACATGCTGAGTTCCAAGCCAGCTAGAGTTTTGTAGAAGGATCCTGTCTGAAAACAAACAAACAAAAAACAAAAGGAAAGAAACAAAAGGAAAAAGAATACACATGCTTATGGAGAACATATGGGGTAGTCACTGTTTAACCAAAAGAACAAGTAGATATTAAAAGATAGTTTCAAGTAAATTACTGTATGTTCTTTCTTTAAAAGAAGACAGTTCGATGTTTAGGACAATTGATCTGATGGGGAACTGACTACTGGCAATACAGGCTTGAGGGTCGGTGGAATCTACCTGATCACTCAAAATCAGGAGTTCTGATGTGGAGCCCGACATGCCCTGACATCCCTACCTGAACATCCCTGAATCCCATTCCTTTCCCTGTGTAAAAGCCTGTATTAGCATCAGTCCTAACCACATTGCAGAACTCTTCTAGGAACCCATGAAATACCGTGTGTGCAAACTCTCTGGGAAATACTAACCCTGTGGTGGTTGGTTCTCACCTTCTAGCTATGCATTGGATTCACTGGAGGTTTGAAAACAAAACCTACCCGCCTACCAAGAATGTCTCATGCAGTGGCCCTGCTTAGGTATGGAGGGAAGCTAAGTGTGGTGAGACACTGAGGTTGCTAAGGCCAAGAGTGGCAGAGCTAGCTGCCGAGGAGGCTGGATCGGGGCTACATTAACAGGATGCACCTGTGGATAGTTATTATTATTGTGAAGCTAGGAGTGGAACATGGATGGAGTCTTTGAGCATGCTAGGGACCATTCCTCCCGAGCTCCACCCCATCCACATGGCTGCATTTGAGAAGTGTCTGGAAGGATCGTCCTACATGAACTTGAACTTTAGCTCTCTCCCACCTGATAACCAGATTATTTACAGAAATAACTGATAGAGAGTAAAGAAACTATCTTCCTATACCAAAAAATTAAGAGCCATCATGTGATTCTAAGATTAAAAGAGAAGACTAATGCATGATTTCTGTTTCCTGCCATGTCCTCTGATCCAGTGAAAAGGGCCCAGAATAGAAGGGTCAGGAGTGAACCTGTGAATGGGCCACACCCCCTTTCTCCCACCCCCCTCCCTCAAATACTAGGCGAGGTAGAAATGGAACTCGGTTTCTTGTAATATCCAGAAGAATTGGGAGGGAGGGGGCAACTGTGCCCATCTCTTGTGGGATGCATGAAGGTATGAGGACAACCACCATCTATCTCCTTGTCCATCTCCCTGAGCACAGGGCATATGGAAACAACCAACTCTCAGGTTCTAAGCAGAAGACAGCTGGCCCTTTAATTTCTCAAGGACCTAGGACAACACGAGAGGGACACCATAACATCCCAGGTGCTCTGTGTGCCACACTGAAGGTTTTGGACAGAGAGGGCCACAATTCCTGCCACCATAGTTTCAAACAGCAGCAAGGTTTGTATGCTAAAAGGCTATGTATAGGCTGCACATGGGGACAGACCCAAGACACAAGCTGTGCTGGAGAGATGTGGCAGCTCAGGCTAGCTCATCTGCAGAGCTGATGGCGAAGCTCAGCCAGAGATGCACCTGGCCACCTCTGTGGGACTGCATAGCTCAGGAATACACTCAGTAAGAGAGCTTGCCTTCCAGAAGCTTAGAAAACCAAAGCTTCTAGATACCTGCTAATGGCGCATAGGGGAAGGTCTGGCTGAGTGGCCTGGTGGATTCAAGGCTGATATCTCTGGGATTATCTTGTTCTCTGTGCTTTGCTGATCACTATCAAGCTGCTACAGATCACTTTTAAAATGAGAAGAAAGGAGACTCGGTGGCATGGTTTTCCTTATCTGTGGGGGAAAGCGAAACCATTTCTGTAAGTAGCAGCTCCTCGTTTATGCCTTACTGGTCAGAACTGGGTCAAACGCCACCCTGCTATATTGCAAACCAACACTGCCTTTGGTTGCCATCTTGTTCAGGAAAGGAAGATACTGCATCAGAGATATGGACACTAAAAGATAAGTTTCTGACTTTTTAGGACTAAAGCTGAACTTTCGTATATATTTTCGTTTGTGGGACCCAGTAATTCTATTGCCTTTTGGCTCCCACACTGAGTGCAATGTTGTTTAGTTTTGTTTTGTTTTTCTGTTGTAGGAGGAGAGGTGATGGTAAGTGGCTTTTGAATGTTGAGAAAGATCACCACACTGGTCTGGCTTTATCTGAGTGACAAGATAAGATTTTGACACTAGGGAGGATTAATGCTGAGGGCCAGGAATTAAAATGAAGTTATATATATACATACATATATATATTAGACTTAGAGTCCGTGACTCTGAACTTCACACCTGATCCTACAGAAGGAGTGGAGGAGGACAAGCCCGGAAGCTTCGAGGAGAGATAGTGGGCTTTGCTGGCCACTCATGAGAAAGGCTGTAGGTCTGGATCCAGGGCACAGGAGGTAGAGAAGCTGTTGGCTCCAAAATGTATTTAGGTGATGGCATGTGGTGGTGGCATGACTTGGTGACTGGTGTTACCAACGTGAAGAAGCAGATTGACAATGGGTCATATTCTAAAGAGGGGAAACAAATGGTTGATTGGACTTTGAAAATGATTAACTGGAGTTTGTGGAATCTGAGGATATATGTGATTGGCAGTCCAGAAGGCCTCAGAGGATGGAGGCTGTAACGCCAACCTTTCTTAAAATAAGAGATGCTATCTCTGTGTGTTGGAGGCTCTCACCATGTATGTGAGAAGACCTCCTGGGTCAAACATAAAGAAAAGTGAAATGCTGGCTTTAAACACTAAGTTGGAGCATCATAAGAGCCACTCCTGCAAGATCAGGTGAGAAACAAATGCAGACAAGCACCCCAGGCCTCCTTTGTTGGCCTAGAGAGATGGAAAAGGGTCATTTGCTGCAGGTGACCTGCCCAGCATTGAGGCCCCCCCCCCACAGCTAGCAGCATTCTAGAATAGATGAAAATAACCAGTCCCACTGGAGATAAGTTATTTGTGGGTCAAGAATTTTAGTAATTTAATCAGGGCCTTTTTACCAAAAGGATGAGTACTGAGGTAAAGTGTTGATCCACAGACACTGTCTGGGAAACAGGATGAAAGCAGGACTACAGCTCATTCAAGGAGGCAATGGCTTCTTAGGAACACTGTTGGGGCTGTTCTTGCTATCCACCGTCTGTTAAGGGTGCTATGACTTGGCCTTTCCTTCTGGACCAAGTTCTCTCCTAATTTCCACCTAATTAGTTACTAAATAATACCCTTCCAATAAGGCCACTTCCACTTAATTTAGTCATGATCAGTTGCTGCTCCCTATGGCCCTAAATTCCCAAAGCCCCACCAAAGGCTGGACTGAGATTATGTCTGAGATAGCTTTCAGCTTCCAAACATCCACGAGATGCAATTGGCATCCATTTCAAAAATATCTAGTGAATGTTCAAATGGCCATTCTTCACGAAGATGCTCTAACAGTCAATATTTCAATATGTATCTATAACTATGCTGACGTTTTGATTTGGCACATAGGTTTGCACATGTGTAAACTTATGTATCATCAAATAAGCCCTGTTATTCAAACCCAGGATGAAGAAAAATCAGTGATGTCAACCTACTCAATAAATTCCCATTCAGACCTTCATAGTTAATGTAAATCTTTATTTACTAAGATCCCTTGATTATTTGGAAGTAACAGTGTGCGTCAGTTCTTGCTAGTATATTTGAACTCTTCAAATTTCTGTTTCTTAATAGACAACTGTAGTCAAAGTTCTCTTGCTTTGTGCAAATGTTTGTTTATTTTAAATATAAAGACAATAGAATTTTGTCACCTTTTTAATCATTTTTCCTTGGGACCTGATTGTTTTACTCCTCAGTTTTAGTGACACACCAAAACATTTATGAATATTGGTCTAAACTAAAATATGTTGCTTTTAGGCATCAGAATAAAAATTTATACAAGGGGGAAAAGAGAACTCTGGGAACCCCCTGAAAGGATTTCATATTACGGAATTTGACGCCAGTGCTCACAGAGAACAAGGGGTATGCAGATAAATGTGAGGCCATTACTGGCCACATCAACCACCTATAAGTGTGTTCCAGGAAGTGATCACAGAGGCACATCAGACTTCGGTGCCATGTCAGCTACATCAACCCAACATAAGCTAGAGGGCCACTAGAGAGGAAGGTGTTTTCTTAATTAGTGATTGATGTGGGAGAGCCCAGCACATTGTGGGTGATCTCACCCCTGGGTGGCCTTGGAAAGCAAGCTAAGCAAGCCATGAAGAGCAGGCCAGTAAGCAGCACCCCTCCGTGGCCTCTGCATCGGCTCCTGCCTTCAGATCCCCCCAACTCCCTTTTAAGGCCCTGGTTCCACTGCCTTCAGTGATAAACTGTGATGTGGAAGGGGAAGCCAAGTGGACCCTTTCTACTTAAGTTGCTTTTGGTCATGATGTTTCCTCATCGCAGTAGAAGTCCTAACTAAGACACCGGGATGGGATCTGCAGCTGGGGAATGGATTTTCAAACTAGATGTAGTTCTATCTACATGGTGTCTATTGCTATTTAAAGGCACCACTCAATGGCGATCTGGTTATTTCAATTTGCATCAAAACTCCTCTAAAAATATTTGTGTTGCCCAAAGCCATAGAAGCTTGCAGGGGACAGAACTCTTTCTGCCCCTGATTCATAATTTTTCCACTCTCCCATAGTTACATAGACAACCTCGCCCTTCTTCATCTTCTCTACAGTGTTCTGCTTAATTGCACTGTTTGTTTAAAAATTTGATACATTCTGACAACTATGATGCAATACCCTGTTTGAATCACGTAGTCTTTATCTGAGCTAATCTGTGTTCAAACTGGGCCAGGAAAGGTGACCAGAGTCATTCTGAGACCGTCCCAGAGGAGCCTTCTTCTTAAAACGAGGGGCTGGCAGGTGATGGCATCCACGACAAATGGATTCGATAGCGGAGTCTTATTGGAGGGTATGAAGGAAGCACACTGGCAAACATTTAATAAGAATGAAAACCAAACCCTTCTACAAACAGAGCTGGTAAAGGGGAAGCAGACGGGCATGGTCCGCTTATTCTCTTTGCACGTGAACGTGAGTTAGCTAGAGATGGACTTTTAAAACCCAAGCACTATTACCTCTCCAAATATGTGGGGAATAAATTTATCGCATTTCTTTACGGGCTAAACTGGAATCAGACTATCAGAGTGAACCTTCACATTCAGAGACTTCAAGCACAGTTCAATAAGGAAAAAACATACTTTAAAACAAGATCATAAAAATTTTATTTAATTCGACAAAGATAAACTTGAAAGATCTGTAAGAGCTCATCAAAAGTCAGGCTAATACTTTTATTCCATTAAGTTAATATTTATAAGCCACTAGTGGGATATCTGTCGGTTTTAACAGTCTTACGCTCATATTGGAGGGATAAATGTTATTGGAATCACCTGCGGGATAATTACACTGACTTAATGAATACCGAAACAGCCTCAGTTAATATAATTTCCACGAAATAAAGTGAACTGCTATTCTTACCTCTGCTTTCCAGTGTAGGTAGATATTACACACGATCAAAATGAAACAAAAAGTTATTTTCATGCACACACTCACACGGATTGCATAAGTGCCTAGCTCTGGTTCAATACTTTTCACTCTTGCAATTTTTTTTTCTCCAAAAGCTGAACAACAACAACAACAGCAACAACAAACATTGGCAAGCATTTCTCTATAAATACATAAAGCTAGAGGAAAGAGATAAAATAAAAACTATCATAGCACTTAGAATGACTTTACTTCAAAAATAAATGGAATTTCAGTGAACAACGACAGCATTCATTATCTAAATGTCTGCTTTAAACTAATTAAAAATTAGTTACAGTGATGACGAATACTGATTGAGAATCGTCCTATATGTACACTACATACTGGAAAGTAACAAATGAATGGGGGTTTGCACTTTTAAGGGCTTTTATTTTATTTTCCATGTACTTCCAAATAGAGTCAGGTACAAAGTTTTAAACATTAAACAAAAACAAACAAACAAACAAACAAGCCAACAAGCAAACAAACCAAACATCCCTTCCTTTAAAAAGCGCCAAGGTTTCCAGTGAGTTGACTGGTCTCTGGGGGCATCTACTGGAAATTTAGCAAACTGCAGTCACATCATGTAAATCTGATAACTTTGAGTTTTCATCTTAATACAGATATTATTTTAACTGATATGCAAGCAAGGTGGCACCCAAATAATATACATGTAAAGTTATGCATGGCATCCTAGCTGATCCACGTGACAAGGGCAAAGGAGGAAGCTGTCTATGAGTCCAGTGAGCCATACCCCGTTGCTTTAAGTAGCATGTTAGGCCAACGTTTTCAAATCATTTAGTTCTCATTTATGGAAGAATTGGGGCGCACTATCAGTAGTAAGCACTCATACCTAGTAAGGAAAATGCAAACACTTTGCAACTGTGACGGTTTCTCAGAAACCCACATTGCTTATCTGTACAGCCACTAACTACAAATTAACAGTGCAATTGATTTTCTATATGGTTAAGTTTAGCTCTTCCATGTTAATATCTTGAAAAGCAGAATTTTGGTATATTTAAATTTAAAACTCTCTTTAATTATGACTAGTCACTATAATTTGGATTATTCATTAGGATTAGCATGACTGATTCTTCTAGATATTTCAAAACGTGAAGAATAATGCACATATTTTTAAATATACATTCCAATAAAGAACTTCTCATGCTATTTTATTTATGACTAATTATGTGGTAAGAATTTTAATGGCATAATTAGAATCACAACTTTCATTCTTTATGAAGGTTATGGGTATATATTTAAAATAAAGTTTTAAAAATAATTTTATATGTTTAAGTATCGTGCTATGCCTTCTATCATTACATATTTTACATGTTATCATAATTTTAGGTAAAATTCTCTTTACAACGATTAAAATAATTAACACCTAGCATGTATTAATTTATGTTTTCTGAAAAATTTTCTTCAGAATAACCACTTAAATAAGTGTGGTATAATCCATTATGTAAGCTTTTAAAAATGAAAATAAAAATATTGCAATTAGATATTAATACAATAGAATATTTTGTTTCAGTTTAGATTTAGATCCAATTAGGTATCTAGGTTAACCTACTAATTTAAAAAAAAATAAAATCTAGCACATTGACAGTGAATAGAATTGATATGTAATACCAATACCAGTTGTAAGTTTACATATTTGAATCTTTGGAAAACCTGTTACTCATGCAAGTTTTTATCTATATTTTAGGAAAATACAAATTCATATCTATTAATAAAGTAGAAAGCATAAAATTTTGACATTTTCACAGCACAGGTACAGAATACAAAATATTATTTGAAAAATTCTACTTAATTCAAGCACATCTTTTTTTTTCTTTTAAATTTTTTTTAAAGAAACCTAGTAATAAGGTAGAATTATTACTAATATAGTTCTTTTGGGTAATACAACATTTAAAGACATAGTTAACAAAAAAAATCCTCCCAACAAGAATTTCTTTCTAGACGGGTAACTTCATTTTAGAATACATGAAATATTTCTGTAGCAATAAGCGAATGTTAGGTCACACATTCCATTATTAGCACTGACATTTGGCATTCAGTGCAGTGACTCTGGTGAGACCAGGGGTTGTTTATCAACCCAGCAATGTCTTGCTGGCCATGATTACTGGACATCACAAGAGGATGGATTTGATTCAGCAAGCAGCACAGGACCGCAGCCCTTCGAATGACTTTAAATAGTTCTCTTAATAATATAAAGGCATTTAAAAATGTATTGATCACACTAAAAATGATTTACCCAAATGATTTCCATTCATTCAAATCTTTGAATCACAGTGGCCACCATTAGTTGAGCACGAATCAACAATGCACCCAGCAATGGCACAGAACTAGTTATCCACAAAAGCTGTCATGCAGAGAACTAGCTATCCACAAAAGCTGTCACGCAGTATTTTAGCAGTAGACATCTTTTTGTTGAGAAATAAAATCTCAAATTGTATCCACATTTTTACAAAGTTTCTTTGAGAGTTTCGTATAAAAGCCTGGAAGAGAGCCCTTATATAAGTATCCAGGTTTGTATAGCATCTAACTACTTGCAAACCTTTGTAAGAGGGTCAGGGTGAAACTGCCTTAGAGTAGAGCAGCAACTGCGGAACCAGGCAGAGTGAGTGCGCTGTGCACCGAGTGCCCTTTTAAGAGTTTTTCCAGGGAATGAATATTAAGCCAGAATGAACACCTTTGGGTAAAAGGAGCAGACACAGAGATTTATGGTGTTTGGTTTGTTTGTTTGTTTGTTTGTTTATTAGTTTTGTTTGTTGTGGTTCAAACGACACTGTAATTTTCAACCCTTGGAGAGCCAACAAAGAAGTACAGTTTCTAAAGTGACTTTTAGTGAGAAAAAGGAACTCAGTAGGTAATATAATTTTATTATATTGTGTCCTGATAAACACTGAATGTGAAGTAAAAATTAATTTCACATATCATGACTACAAACACACCAAAGTATTAATGTTGCTACAGCAACTGAATACTTTCGTGTAAATTAATATGATAATTTATGGTAGCATAAAACTCCACCCACAGAATATTGTATCTACTATTTTTTATATGTAATTTGTTGTGTCCTACACAATTTTTGAAATCATAAGATTTGAGGTTGTTTTTCTCAAAAAAGCCCCTCCCAAAACAAAAACCCACTTTCTTTATTTCGGCTTTCATCTCTATAAATAAAGCAATTGGTTCTCCATGTAAGGTGAGTGAAATGGGAAAATAGGAGAAGAGAAAGCCGGAGAGCTAATCTTAGGGAACAACCTGTGCCTTACAACAAAGGCAAGGCCGTGTGGCAACCCGACCAACATGTTTTCTGGGTCCGGCCTGGCTGTTTTCAGGGAACGCCTCACACTTTGCCTGTGCCAGAGTTCCTGAGTTTTGCAAGTAAAATTCCGTTTCTTGCACTCTTGCTGGGAGTCGTGAGAGTCTGTGGTTTGCACCTTCCCATTAAAAATGTATTGTATTTTTTGAAATTATTCACCCCGCCTTTTATCCAGATCGCGCCTTTGAAAGGAGGAAGTGGATGATGAATGGAATAATTCATGACTTCCCATTAAATATGAAACTTTCTTTTGCAGAGTTTAGAAAATGAAGTTCTACATAATGTACAGAAGTTGATTAGAACTTTTTCTACATCTTTTTTTTTTGAAATCTCTCACATAAAACAACTACATGAAGAGGCTTCTCTGTAAAAGGAAAAGCAGTTGATTCTTTGCACCTATGGTTTCCAGCTTTCTGTTCTTGTGTTTTTGCCTCTAAACACACGCACATACACTAGCACATGCACTCCCAGTCATGCACACACTCAAACATACACTTCTTAGGATTACTTAAAAGCATTAAAATGATGACAGGAAACATGTACATGAGGCTCTTCGGTTGACAAGTACTTAGGAGAAATGTGACACCCTTAAAACACAAAAGGAAAAAGTACATAATTTAAAAAATGACAGCCAAACATTATTCATGCTCTTTAGTATGAAAATAAATAGAAAAACTTGCATTTTGATTTTTTTTATAGTGTGACATTTCTTCAGTGAGGTGATGACATTTGCTGTGAAAACTGAACAAGACCTCACCTCTTCAGAACCTCCTCGCTCCCTCAGCCGCCTCTCTGTCCCCTTTCCCAGGGGCTCTGCTAAACCTACTTCTTCCTTTTCCTTTTGAAAAATTAAGTTCATTACGAGCGTAGGCTCATTTTACCACTGTCATTTTGTATTTTTTAGATGGAAAAAAAAAAAACCAAACCTATGGTAAATTGAGTAAAAAGACAGGTTACATCTCAATGCTCAAGGGCAACTCCAGAACTGATTTTTGTGGTTCTAAGGTGACTGCCTCACCAATGACACAGTTTTCATTAGCATCCTTTAACTTTCTTCCACATGAAAGGTAAGTTCAGGGTGTGCTTTCCCTTGTCAGACTTAAGGACAGAGTTATAAGGCATTTGGAGTAAACCTTCTTTGATTATCATTATAAAGAGATGAGTATCACACACACACACACACACACACACACACAGAGAGAGAGAGAGAGAGAGAGAGAGAGAGAGAGAGGGAGAGAGAGAAAGAGAGAGAGAGAGAGAGAGAGAGAGATAGATGAATGCTCCTCGCAGGCCCCGTGCATGAGGGATCAAACTTCCAGAAAGCGGTGAGAAGCGCAATAATGAAAAGCACAGACACTGATCATTCTGACCCTCTGCCAAGACAGAGTCTGGGAGAGATAACTTGCCATAAATAGCATGTTGACCTTATGGCAGCTATCATGAATATCTAGAAAATTACTAGTCAGGACTAACAATATTTAAAATCAAGTTTTGTAATTAGCAAGAGTGTTGTAAAACAAGGAGAAGGTATTTTTGAGAATACAAAACAATGTTGAATTCAAACTTAAAAAAAATTGTACATAAAATAGAGAGCAGGCAGGGAGTGCGTTGTCTCTTTCTAGTTCCTGAACAACACTGAAAATGCTAACAGGAGGCGAGCAGGCAGCCTTCGCAGCACGATCAACAGCACACAGAACAGAATTCAAGCAGAAAAACAATCAGAAGAGCAGAAGGCTCAGAGGTCTATAAATGGATGGATCACTGAGAAATACGGCAGGCAGAAAAAAATGCACCAGATGCAACGGCTTCAACATGTAGAGAATCAACAGGACAATGAAGACAAAGTGATTGAAATGAATTTTCTCTCAGAAACTTACAGATACAGTAAAAGAAAAATTACATGGCTAACACATACCCGGCTGAAGGGAATAACAGACTCAAGCAAGCTGGTGACTGGATCCCAAAAGCTATGTCTGCCAACTGTTCAGCAAATTAATGTACAACATGGATTAATTTCTAAAACGTACAAGACTGTTTTTATAAAAGTTGGCTGTACTAGCTACACTGGAAATTTCATGAGCTTATATCATGCACGGTGTATCATCTGAGCCAAGGTTCCCTCCTCAAACCCTCATTTCCACTGAATGAAAGCAGCAGAGAGCAAGCACACACAAAAACCATTCGTCTGCAAATGCATAAACAAATCTCTAATTTATTCATTGCTTCAAAGTGAAGCCTTTTATGGACTCTTGACATATTTGGGGTTTTAAAGATGCCCAAACATCACATCCCTGAGAAGCAAGCGTCCTCAGGTCAGAAGGAAGCTTCCCACAGGAGTGTTGTGAAAACAGGGAGCAGCCGTTCCGAGCGAGCGAGGAAGGCACTTCCAACTCAGGGTGACAGAAAGAAATAACGAAACAGACACAATGAAATTAGACCAAAGACAGAGCAGAAGAGAACACATCAAGGGTAAACTGAAAGATAATAAAATAGAAGGAGGTGGGGGGCATCTCACAAAACAAACAGCTACTTATATAAAAGACAGAGAAGTCGCTTCGAACCTTATCAAGAATGAGGCAGGAGCACAAAAGCAGATGCAGCTGTGCACAGCAGCCGCACAGCCCTAATTACAGCAACAGCCATAGTCTTTCATGTACAGATGCTGATCGCAACGCTTGGCATATAATTATCTGATTTAAACCTCCCAATGTTTTCTATAAAATTGTAGGGCAGGAAAAGAAAGATTACAGGTTAACCCTATGATTTAGATGAAAATGTACACATACATACAAACACACACACACACACACACACACACACACACAGAGAGAGAGAGAGAGAGAGAGAGAGAGAGAGAGAGAACAAATCAAAGCTACACCATGTAAGTAGGTTTTACCCCAGAATTGAGGGATATAGTCCAATTTTAGAAAATTTAGTAATTTTATTATCATCTTAGCAAACTTTATGATCACCTCAGAAAAAATTAGAAAATTATTTTAAAATGTTAAAAGCCCATAATGTCTAAGAAACGTAGAAACTGAGGAAACTTTTTGTTGGCAATATGTACCTATTAAAAACACATGGGAAAACCCCCTTCACGTTTTGCAGTACACTGGAGAATAACATTGGAATTTGGTGCAATCCTCACTGAAGACCCAGTGACAATTTTAAAATCCCTACTAAACAGCAATATGCAAGAAAAGCATTTGGAACAAAGAGGGGCACCACATACAACTGAATCCATGAAGAGGGCTGTGGCACCAACTCCAGGACAGGCAAAAAAGTCAGTCACCCAGAACACCATGCTTGTGTGTGTGTGGGCGGGGGGAGCACCAGAAAGCACACCCGAGAATAAGAGGTACCGCAGTTTGGGGAAAGACTTGGGAACAGTGGATTTAATCACAGATTTTAAAGATTATTTCTTAACATTGGTGTCTTGCACACACATGTAAGATACATTGCATACACTATAGTACCCCTCTGCACTTAAAAATGTACTTCAGATACTTAAATCGGGTTCTAATCACTTTCCTGTCTTGGTAGGTTTATGGTAATGTCACCACTAAAATCTTCCAGTGCTTAAGCCTATCTCTTGGTATAGTGACTTTGTAGGCACATATTTTGGACTTCTGCATTAGTAATTGTTTATTGGCTTGAATAGTGACTTTTCTCTTAAATTCTGTATCCTCCTATTCCACTTGTGTGGTCATTTATGAGGGAAGCATAGGAGGGTCCAGAGAGGCTGCATGTGTGCACATGTGTGCATAGGTGTTTATTCATATGTATATGTGTGCATATATGTATGTGTTTGGGTGTGCATGCATGCATGTGTGTACATGTGTATGTGCATGTATTGAGTGTATGTACATGTGTATGTGTGAGTGTATGTAAGTGCGCTTATGTATTTGTGTGTGTGGGGGAACGTGTGTATATGTGGGCATGTGTATGTGAGTGCGTATGTGTTAGTGTGTGGGCATGTAAGTGTGTGTGCATATGAGTGGTGAGTGCATATGTGTGTGTGTGTGTGTGTGTGTGTGTGTGTGTGTGTGTGTGTAGGTTTGTCAGCTTTTGCTTCAGCTGTAAATGACTTTCGGTTGATGGTCTCTTTGACTGTTCCATCTTGCAGATTCTTGTTCTTCTTCACTTATTGTAACATTTCTTGTAATTGTAGTATTTCTTTCTCTGTGCTAATTTGGAATTTAATTTTGTTATTTTATTTAGTTTTATAAAAAGGAAACTCAGAGCATCAGTTTGTCACAGAACAGAACAAAAATCAAGTGGCAAATCAGAAAACACTTGCCACAAACAAAAGAGAGGCAAAATCAGGCATTTCAAAGTGTATGTGATACAGCTGAGGGGTGTTTAAAGGGACACTCACAGAGCTGCAATGCTCGTATGTCAGAAGGATAAATATCTACAGGAAGAGTAGCCTAGGGAGGGAGAGAGGGATGGAGGTGGGGGGAGGGGAATAGACAGGTAGGTAGGTGGTGGGTGAAGAATCTAGTACCATCTTGGGAATTGTGGAGGAGTCTGGAGCCTGGCCTCTAATGCAAGCCATCACATTCTCTCCAGCTTAGCTCCCTTTCTTCTTGATGAACCACTTTTCCTACCTCAAAACTTCTTTTCCTTTATCACAATTTCTTGGTCTCATTGCTAAGTGTCTCCCTGTACAAGTACATCCAGTGCATATAAATATGTAAGACAAAAGTTTAGCAACCCTGCTACACAGCGTTCCACTGCCTTTTGTTACCAATTAACATAATCCTTTGAGCACTCTGGGCCCAGCCTTCCCATCACTGCATCTGCTTGTCCAGATGAAGAGGCTGAGTTATGGAAGGTTAAAAGGAAGTGATCCACAGCCAGCCAGCTGTCTGTGAATACAGAGCTGGGAATCAAGCACAGAGGGTCTTGCTTGAAATCTGTGCTCTTCCACTAAGACTCATAACCTCCGCTGCTGAGCCTTACTGAGTGCAGTACTCTTGTTTCTATTCTATTTTATGATTCCCCTCTTTTTATTTTTAAAATGCTGGCTGTGCTCCCCAAACTAATGGGTCATAATCACTACTCTCTAATGGGTCACAATCTATAGTTTATTAAATATTAATGCTTGGGGAAATAAAGCTTATGTTTATGATGGTCCACAGTTACTCCGAGAGCAGCAATGGGGGCTTGCAATTCTACTGTATTGGTGAGAGTAGGTCAAAGGCCTCACACATCGAGAAACTGGTAAACCAAGGCCAGAGGAGGATAAAAGGCTTATCTGGTACCCCAGGCATGAGAGGGGATGGAAGGTATGCTAGGTGCCAGGCTAGGAAGTTGATGGGCGGTCATTCACTGATTCATCCAACACCTGTGAGCTGTGGTTCTCATCAATACCAAAGATGCAAACAAGATCAATACCAAAGATATAAACAAGACATCCTTCTCCAGCCCGCCAGAGCAGGACGCAGGGAGCGGGATGCAGGGAGAGGGACAGTAGCAGTGGTGGTAGCTGCAGTCCACTAAGGGAGGGGTTACACAACAGTGAAAAGTTTACCTGATAGAACTGAGCCACTTAAGAACCAAGAGGGACCAGGATACAGTCTAGGTAAGAGCCGCAGTGCCCTTGGGATGGGGGATGAGAAAGACTTAGTAAAGACCCCGGGAACTCTGGAGTCAAGATGGCATTGGGAACAAAGGTGGGCGGCCCAGCTGGAATGTCATGATCCAAGGTCAGTTCATGTACCTTACCTGGGAAACCTTGGTCAAATAACTTAATATATCTGTACTTTCATTCATAGTTATAAATGAAACTGACAGATATTTTTTTAGGAGTAAAAGAATTAATAGAGATAACACATGTGAAAATATCTGGAACATTTTAAGTGGTCATTATAGTTCTTATTTTAGAAAAGATTCAGAGTGGAAATGAGGGGATTTTACTGGAAAGGGTAGGCATATGCTTAGATAAACCCACCCTAAGTTAAGGGAATACTTATTGAGCACCTACTATATGCTTCGTATTGTTGAAGGAACTGGGGACTCACTCAGCTGGGAATAAGGCTTTGCCCCAGCTGCTTAGGTTGGTCAGAAGAGTCATCATCTAATTCTTCCTTTATTCATCCCCACATCCATTCTGTCACCATCTTCAATCATCCCATCCCCTTACATTTAATCATTTAAATTTAGAATTTAATGTCCTAAATCCAAGCACTTTTTTTTATAATGTGCTGTATAATTCTTTGTATAATTACCCACCTATCAGGTCACTCTCAGCTCTTACTTGGTACTGCTCTGGAGTGGGGGACACACAGTGCAGAGCAGCCGTGAGCTCAAATTAAAACGAAGCCACCTCATGTCATTTCCTTGTACAGAAATACTCCAAAAATGTTTCTAACATTTTTAGAATAAGGGTTAGGCTCCTCAGGAATTATGCTGACCAGGTCATATCTGCTCCCTCAAAAACAGAACACATGGAATGAGAAAAAAAACCCACACAAAAGAAACTGGGAAAGATTCTTTCTCATTGATCACCTAAGAATTTTGGAAGATACTATAGTGATTAATTAGTTAATTAATTAATGACTAAATGCATATATAATTAATTCATTTTAATTAATTCAAGGACATTTTATTAGGTTTAATTAATTTAAGGGCCGAAGGCATCAACATTGGTGAATTTTTGAACAATAAAAGTCTTCTATACCAAAAGCTAAAGTGAAGCAAATCCTGGTAAGTGAAAATCATTATTGCAGGTTTCCTATGACTCTGTGACTCTTCTGTCTCAGGACCAGAAGGTGCGCAAGAGCAGAGCCCTGTCACTAAGTCTTTACTCCTTGATGATGTAATGCAAGCACATTGGAAATGGCGTCTTCAGTGCCCAGTCATTTCTCACCCTGCCAGTGAATCCTAGATACATTGACCTTGCAGTGGTGGCTTCTCCCTCTGGGGTAGGCTCTGGGAACTGATACTTCATTATCTAGTTTCTTATTGGTTTTGATAATCTAAATAGGAAAAGCAGGTTTCTGTGGAAAATAACATAATCAAGCTTATTCAATTTAAACCTTTCTAGTTTCATATAATTTCTAACTTGGCTGTTTGGCTCTGCAATGTATTTGCGTTCTTCCATCTTCCTGTCAGTAACATGCACATGGTGTTTCTTGAGCATTTTAAAGGCATGTAACCTATATGTAGATGTTGCTTAGCCTAACGCTGACACCTGAGTTAGTGGACTGTTGAGTTTTGCCCGAGTTTGTGGATCATGATGAAGAAAAGGATGTGATTAGCTTCTTTTGAGTTTTCTGAGTGTGTTTAAGATACTTGTTAATCTGAAGAAGATGGTCAAAATGTATGACTTTTGCCTAGTAGTATATAGAAAATTAATATTATTGGTTAAAGCACAAGTCTGAGGATACATATTTACACACATATCAACATACCATATACACACATTTACAAACATGTAAATACCTGAGTGTGTATCTTGGTAATTAACCTCAAGATCATAAGAAATTGGAGTGTTTCTAAATAATGTAATTAAAAACTGAAGAACAATGTTGCCTTAAATTTTATTTTCTTTATCATTTCTCATGGTTAGACATAAAATATTCTTGCTTCAAAAAAAGAGAGAGAGAGAGAATAATGTTGTATTTTTTAACCTACAGGTGGAGAATTCCCCCATTGCACTGACCAGGAAAGACCTTGATCTAGACATTTCTGTGGACACTCTGTGTATGACAGAGCATCCTCGTGAGCCTATAGTTTAGGTTGCTTGAAGCACTGAGAAGTTCCACAGTTAATATGACAGCACACCCACTTTCCCATATAAAACACAGCGAATGTGTGGGCCAGGAGAATGGTAGTGCTACAATATCAATATTTTAGGGATTGGTTTTTAACCATAATGGAAGTCTAAAAGGTTCTTAATAGTTTCAAGTCTTCCCCGTTCTAATGCCGTCAGAATACAATATCAAAGACGAACCTTACTTTACCATGATAACACCATCATACAACCATTCACTGGGTAACTGACTACTTCCGAAGTTTTAATTTGCCAGCTCCCTTAGAGAGTTTATTATTTTACAGCGGCGAACAGCGTTTTAAAGAGAAACAAGATGATCTCACACTGGCAGACAACAAGGAGCAGAGCAGAGGATGAACACACCTGAAGGAGTCTGAATTCCCACAGCATGCTCTGAACGGTTAGATCCAGAGTCGCATCTGCTCTCTATGCCTGTCTAGAGCGCATGGCCACTGTGCAAATCCAAGCACCGGATTGGTTACCTGATTGGTGGGCAACTGGCAAACGTGAAAGGCACGTCTCGTAGAAGGTTCTGAGATTACAGAAGAAAACTTACTCCTCAGTGCAATGGTAATTTATTTTAATCCAGTAGGAGTTACACAACGCAGAATGAAGAAGAAAGGGGCTGTAAAATCATTTCTATTTTATGCTGTTTCCTCGGCGAACCGGAACTTTATCAGCTATCCGGACTCTGTGGTCAGTGAGCTCTGGGCACTCTCTTGTTTCTGCCCCCGCTGGGATTGCAGCTGCTTGGTGACACATCAGGCCTTTACCTGGGTGCTGGGTTTGGAACTCCTCTCCTCCTGCTTATGCACCAAAGCACTTTACCAACTGAGCCATGCTCACCGCCCTGGTTCTTGGTTTTGTTACAGCCCAAAGTTGCTGGATGTGATAGCTGACAATTCTCACCACCCAACTCACCCTTCTTGCTGAGGCTCAAAGAAAGACATGCACAGGGAGAGCAGTGTGTCAGAGGACTACATAGGGCCAAACCCACCTTCTTTGTTCACATACTGGGGTTGGGGATTTGAAACAGAAACTATTATGGGGCAGATTAACATTGTCTGTCCCCAAATGATTTTGCTCATTTGTATCGCCACACACATTGTTACAAAAACTTCAGCCAGAAAATTTTATTTAATTCTATAAATGATATCTTTATTACTTAGCTTCTTAGAGCAATTAAGATATGATAATAAGTGATATTTTAAGTGCTTTTAGAAAAACAATATTACATTTCGGTAATATGCAGAATTAAAAACCCAAAGTGTACCAAGAGCTGTGATTCAACAATTTTCAGCAGTTAGATATTAGTTAAAACAACATCAGTAAGCCTATCACGTAGACCTATGCAATAAAGTTGAATCACTGTCAAATGCAAATGTAATGTTATCTTATTTTGATAATGTAATAGTTAAGATATAGCAAAAAGGCACACTTAAAAATGAATGAGTTAGGGACTGGGACAACAGCTTAGCAGTAAGAGTACTTGCTGCTCTTGCAGAGAACCCACGTTCTCTCAGCACTGGCAATGGGCTCACAGCCACCTGTAACCCCAGGTTCAGGGAATTCAAAGTTGCAATGCCCTCTTTCGGTCTCCACAGCTAACTGCAAATGCCTGCTCATCCACAGTCATACACAGAACTACGTCCGTTAAAAAAAAAAAAAAGCTGGGTGTGGTGGTGTGTGCCTTGAGAAACAGAGGCAAGTCAGTCAAGAGTTCCAAGTCACCCTCATCTTCAGAGGTGAGTTCAAGGCCATCCTGGACTGTAAATGGTTCTGTCTCAAGAGCTAGGTGTTAAGACCCTGTCTCTGAAGACACCACACATCTTGCTTTCAAGGTATAAAGAAACCCAGGGGAATTGATCTGGACGCTTCCTTCCTGCCTTCAAAATGTGAGGTGGTGCCACGCAGGCTGCTGGGGAGAAGGCCATTGATGGTCTCACCCAGCTGGCAACCCTGTGGTTTAACAGCATCAACCTATCGTGACGGTAACACGAGTGTGACGGTAACAGCCGGTCCCTGATGGGGAGGTAGTATGGTCTGCCCTACAAGCACGAATGTATTCCTGGTACTGCAAACTTAGCTAAAAACCCATGGCTGAGGTTGTCTTAGGCCTAAGGGTAAACGTAATACTGTTGATGAGCTAAATTGTCACGGTCCCAAGCTACCTTCTAAATAGTTATGTTTATCCCTATAGACAAGTGCTACTTTAATCAGAAAAGCTCTGATTATTGCAGTGAGTATTAGTGGATGCAGAGGCAAATAGCTGTTCAAGGTGCTGTGGATAAGTAATAGTTGAATGTTCAACCTTAAAGAAGACATTTATAAGTTCTCTAGTTAATGCATGATGCTAACATGGCAGAAGATGGGGTGGAAAGAATATAAGAGTTGGAGAAGAAAGAGGAGGAGGAGGGAGGAGCAAGAGGAAGAGGAGGAGGAGGAGGAGGAGAAAGAGGAGGAGGAGGAGGAGAGCTGTAGATTCAGTCACTCATCACCTCACAGCAGCTATGGCTGCTTGCAATAGGTCAACACAAGCCTAGCAACAATCATGAGAGAGTTTAAAGTGCTACCCTTTCCCAATGAACTATTGGTGAATTCTGGGGGAGGGACAGTCATTGTCTTCAATTGTATACCCACTGAGAAGCCACCAGGCTCCAGTGATAGTTCCAAATCCATGGTCACATAGATGATCCTGATTAAACTCAGCAACGCTCAAACAAAACAGTGGCAGCGGCAGGGGCAGGGGCAGGGGCAGGGGCAGGGGCAGGGGCAGCACAGACAACAAAGAGGCCATGAATGTGAGAAGGATGGAGAGGATGAGAAGAAAGTGGGAGTAGTGAGGGATAATGATAATTAGAATGCACATGTGCACATGCATACATGTATGTATGATATTGTCAGAGAATAAACTCAATAAAGGCTAAGCAGATAGATACTCCAATTCTTTCTGCATATAGAGTTAGATAAAGCCTGGGTCTTTGCCTTTGGGCTATCTTACTCACCCCAAAGCAAATCAGGTAGCATGTAACCTACTTCTGGAGTTCCACAGTAACAACTGCACTCACTTCTCCTGCTTGAGTATTATTTAAGTTGTGCTGGGGAATGAGAAAGGGCTCCCAAGGAGGGGCACACTCAAAGTGACAAACTGAAAGACAAGAAGGAGCTTGAGCAATGAGGGCACACTGCAGGTACAGAGGGACTGACACAGGCCCTGTGGTTGGAGAAGTCAGCAGAGCTACAGCCACAGCCAGCTCCAGGCCTGCTGCGTTCACATGCACCACAGAAGCAATGAGTCCTCTTCAGAAAGCTGTACAGAGAAGAGTGTCTTGATCCTTTTATCATTCTCATTACTATTTTTGAGTTTCACTCTGCAGCTAGATTTGGCAGAGACAGAATACCCAGGAGTGCCCCATATTGGAGGAGCAACGCGATGGTGCTGGCTGGGCGAGGCCACCGAGAGCAGTGCTGGGGTTCAGGATCTATTTTCACCTTGCATCTGATGGGACATACGGATGGAGTATGTGGGCCAGGGTCAAGGGAAAGGCTGCCTCGGGGAAAGACTATAGGGAGACTCCTGGAGTGGGATGTGGGAGAGGAGAATCACAGAAGTAAGATCCTGTTTCACGTTGCTGCAGCCTTGTGATGTATGTTTTGTATTTTAAGTAGACACATCGAGGAAGCAGTTCAATGTAAAAGACTTGGAGTCTGGTGAGCTTGGTACTGGATTTACCATCGTGCCAGCCATGAGATCACTGCTAGACTTTACAGCTGAGAGTGGATCCAGTTGAGACCACAGCTGGAGAGGGCTGCCTAGGATGGCACCCTCATCATCATCATCATCATCATCATCATCACCATCATCATCATCATCATCATCATCATCACCATCATCGCTGTTGTGCCGTGGCCTGGAAGGCAACCATCCAAGACCCACCAGAAGCCACAAGACTGCAACAAGAGTGCCCCACTCTGCCAAATGCAACGGGAGTGGTACTCAAGGTGAGAGCAGAAGGAGAATTGGCAGATATGTCACAGAGGAAGCATGCTGGAGGAGGAGAGATGTCTGGAAACACAGCCACTACAAATGCACTGGGAGAATGTGAGCCAGCACGTGCAGGGCATAAGAAGACCAGAAATACTAATGGAGGTTTAAACCCTAGTGCCACGTGTTGATTCAGTGGAGAGGGGAACTTGATGATGCACACCTGAAGGAGGGAGGTGAGAGGGAAGGAGGTGGAAGGAGGGAGCAAGAGAGAAGTACTTAGACCAGAAGTGAGACCTCCCTCCCCACCCACCATGATCTGGAAAACCACAGTGTATTCAAGGATAATTCAATTCAACTTGTATTATGTGCAAGTTGGCTGCTATTGGAAGCAGGACCAAATATCACAGGCTATTTGGAGACCTGTGGTAAGAGAAAAGAACATGAGCCTATTGTGAGATGCTAAATGTAGTGTATATTAAGCATCTTAGTGAGTACGGACAAATATTTTAGCATCCTAATGAAGAATACAGCAGCAGACAGGAGGATTTGAGGTATATCTTCATCTACCCGCTTGAAAATTAGATTTTTTGAGCCACTGCACAGTAAACCCTGTATGCCTGTTATTGGTGACTTACTCGTCAGATCCCTTTACTATGCTAACCGTGTGTGTGTGTGTGTGTGTGTGTGTGTGTGTGTGTGTGTGTGTGTGGTGTGTGGTGTGTGGTGTGTGGTGTGTGGTGTGTGGTGTGTGGTGTGTGGTGTGTGGTGTGTGGTGTGTGGTGTGTGTGTGTGTGTGGTGTGTGTGCGCACGCGTGTGTATGTGCACGTGTGCACGTGCATGCATGCATGCATGTATATTCCTTGAGTTTTTCACCCAGCCATCTCTGTCTTTTCTGCTTTAGCCCTGGTCTCTGGCCTGCACTTCACAGCGCTCAGCATTCATCCATTCCATACCTGTCTGTTGCATATAGGTCTTAATATTTCAAACACATGTTAAGGCTTTAGGATAGGATCAAGTACCTCATAGTAAAATATCACTGTCTCCCTCAGTGTGGAAAAATCTCATATCAGATACAAGGTAAGTACTTGGTACCTACTTGTTGACCAATTTATCTTTTTAGAGTTGAATGGCTAATAAAACGCTTTATGTAGCAATTCCTCTGCTAATAGAATATGCACAATTCCTCTTGGCACCTGCTGGGCATTTCTGGGAGATGCTGAAGTCATTCATCAATTTTCTCCTTTATGTGTTATTCAATTAGTTTGTCTACGGTGCAATCTAGAATAAGCATCAATCAAAAGCATAATAGCAAGTTGTGTGTGAGCTCTCTCTATGCTAATGGTTTGCATCTGGGTCTCACAGAAAGGGCTCCTGTCCAGAGAAGTATTAGACTCTTGAACCACACTCATCGTCTGCTTTAAGAATGCAATATGAAAGGAATTACTCGGTGCAGTTACTGTTTTCTGTAACACAGAGATGAACTTGAAATCAATTTGTTAGAAAAAAATCATATTGCTACTATAATTAGCATAGTCTATCTTGTGCAGTCTTGGATTGAATAGTCTGCACCGAGCATTTTGGTGCCCAGAGTTTCTAGTTTATTGACCTTTACAAAGTGTACATTTAATTCTTAACACTTAAGTGCAACTAAGGTATTTGCATATTTAAATCATAAAGCAAATACCACTTACATATATTTCTTATAATTAATAACTATGCTATTATACAATAATGATCATTAGTTATATACAACAGGTTACCATGGCAAGTTAATGAGTTATCAATCCAAATAACATTTGATCATACATCCCAACTGCTTTGTGGAAATAAGTAACATAATTATATTTTTTAAGGTTTAGGGTCTCAAAGTAGCCCAGGCAATCCTCCAATTATTTATGTAGCAAAGAATGAATTCTAAATTCTTAACTCTCTTGCCTTTGCCTTCTGGGTACTGGGGTTAACAGGCACTATACCCCCAGTCCACCTGTTATAAATGCTATCGTTCTGTTCTGGAGCTAGTGAAAAGATTAACTATTTTGTTTGCCTATACAATATACGCATTGAAAAAGATCAAATCAGACACAATGAAGTGTATTGAGACTTAAGTTTTTATACAGTATTATGCAACCTGTGATAAAAAACATCACTAGGTATATTTCTTGACCAAATTAGCATTAAGCAATAGGCTATTGGATTTTTTTCTCTCGTTTTATGTATTTGCAGAGTCCGGTTAGTTTAGACGCCTCTTCCATGCTCAGGGTAACTCACAGTGCGTTTGTTTTCTCTACACGCAGGTATATTGTTGGCTTTTAACTGTGTTATTGGATTCTTTAAAAAATGTTTACATCAAAGATGACAGTGGGTATTTGTGAATTCTGTGTGCTGTGTGTACCCTCCAGAGCTGTCCATTTTCAGCCCTTGTACCTGAAGACTAAACCTGGACACGAACAACCTTAGGCCTCTACATCTGTTTTTTAGAAATAGCTACTCTAGATATAGAGACTAGTTATCATATGAATAATAGATATAATTTCTACCTATTCTTCTAACATACATGGAAGTTTTTCATACTGTCATTCATCCCACAGATTAGATTCTACTTAGTGATGAAATAACAGATCCAGACAACTTAGAAGTAATTTTACATTTAACAACGAACTGGAATTCACTGATACCTTTAAGCGTTCTTGGACAGAGAGAACAAAACACATCACTAACAGTTATTTTTCATTGTTTTAACTTAAAAAAATATACATATCCTTCTGTAAAAACTCTGTTTTTCCCACAGAGGCAACCTTCCCTAAAATGGAGATTAATAAGCTACTAATAGCTCAGACTTAACTCAATAATTGCAAATATGCTAGTATAATATCTTGATAAATATAAGAATTTTGAGAGCCAAAAATTTAAAGACTTTGATGTGTGTAAGATCAATAGACATGACTTATCACTATTTAATATCAGTTTTAATTTTTAAATGCCATGTTCCAGCGAAAAAGTTTACTGCACAGGAAAATTGAAATTCCAAGAAAGAATCCAGACAAAAGAAACAAACTTTATATTAAAGTGCCTTTAAGAGGCCACACTTACGCAGCCACCTCTTCTTTCGACAGCCCTTTGAAATTCTGTTCCAGGTAATAATCTATGTCCTCTTTCTCTTTGATCAACTGGGCCCTAAATGGAGTAGAAAGAAATAATTTAGTACCGTCTGACCAAGTTGAAAAGCTTCCGAACACACGAGTGCTACCAGAAGAGAAGACACATCAGGTAGACGAGGCATCCGGGGTGAGCGCTCTGCACTAGCTGTAACCTTACATTTTTGGGATCATTTCTAAATAACTTGAAAGGCAGAAGACAGGGAAGAGTAGACGTAATGAATAAAGGGTGTATTGTACTATTGTATGTATTGCCATAGGTCACAGCCTGGAGTCCTGTTGTCTTCCAGCTCACTCATGGGTGTCGTAGTATTACGCTTGCTTTTTTTTTTGGTAGAAGACCTTGAGTCAAGAACAACTGTTTGATTCAAATGTATCAAACGTTTTTATTCCTAACATTATTAAAGTTTTCCCCGGAATGCTGTTGAAAAGGTTTATTTTTCCCCAATTGTTCTATTGTTTTGCTTTTGTTTTTCAGACAAGTCTCGCTCTGCAGCTCAGGCAGGCCTTGTTACTGGCTGCCTCTGCCTCCTGAGCACTGATCAATCACGGGTGTGCCCCATCATGTCCTATTAAAAACTTGTTTGTGTTTCTTTCTCAAACCATGCATGAATCTCAAATTATTGAGATATAAGATGCAAAATTTTTAAACAGATTTTATTGAAAAATGTGTTCATGTTAACATCCTCTATATTTGTAAAAGTAAATGTCGATTAAATTCCCAGAGCCCTGTGTGCATGGCACTAAACATCCCTAAATAGTCACACTTTTACTTACAGAATACTTATTAAAGGGTGATTGTAAAAAACTTTATCCTAGATAGTAACAATAAAGATAGCTTCTTTAATAACACTCTTTAAAAAAGATCCATCTGCTCTTAGGGAAGTAACAGTCAGCTGTGTTTACTGCTCATTTTAAAAAGAATATGTAACTTAATCAGGGCAAAAAGACAGACAATCAAGCTTTTTGAATTTTGTAAATATTCCAAAAATTAAAGAACATACATATGCATGTGTGCATGCACACAAATTATGCACTTATTAAATGAGAATAAGCACTTATTCTCACCTAAGAATAGATTTGTGTTTGCATTGGTTTGGTTATACATTTGCTTTGTTCCAGGGGCTTCAGTCTTTTCAAGAAAGACTAAAAACGCAAGACAAGAACAAAGAAGTCTTGTAATCATCTGATCGTTACACTTTCCAGGAATTGACATAAATGCACACAACGAAAATAGCCAAAAGTACATATGCAAATTATTTCTAGTCATAAGCAATACGTGTATTCCTGAAAGTCAACACACTGGCAAATGGCAACTTCAAACTTTCTCAGAATCTGTAAATATTCATAAATATAAGCACATCAATTTCTTGTTCTGGATTTTGTGACAACTCCAGTAGCTTGGTAGCCTCAGCAGCAGCAGCAGCAGCATGGAGAAGAATTTACAGTTCCCATCATCATTTCACCAGCTGAATCCTGCCTGCCAATCTATTCCAGTAGGAAGCATGCATCCTACTAAGAGCATAGTTCTCCAAAACAGAAGTCAGTCAGTGTTTGCGACTTTGTGAGCTAAAAGCCACATATGTTTCCATCTTAAAATCTTCTTTATTCTCTCTGTACGTATTTTTTAAAATCTTGAAACTCTATTAAAAACATAAAATAATTTCCTAGGAAATAAAAAAAATTAAACAACCACCGTCTTGGTAAATAAATATACTGGTTATACTTGAGCGAGTCTCACGAAGCCTTTTAAAACAGTGAATTTGAATATTTGACTATAACAATGTTATTATTTCTTTTCTTTACACAACTGCAGTTTTTGAGAATGCTATTGATGCTGATGGCTGCAGGAACTGTACTCTGTTGGAAGCAGGGCTCCATACCTTGGGATTTTTTTTGAAGAGCATGGTAGCTTCTGCCTGGCTAAGATCGCAAGCCTTGTATGAGTCATGGGAAGTGGGGGAAAGGTAGCCATTGGGGGGCTGCAAAATATAAGCAGAAATGATGGTTATAAAAGGATAAATCTTCAAAGACTCCCTGAAGATAGCATTAGCATTGTCCTGTGTATTGTCTGAGGTGAGGGTGTCTCCACATTGTTCAGGTTGCGTCTGCTATCTCCGCTACTGTCTGTCTTTTAGACAACTGTCTGTATCTCTACACCAGAGTGGTTGAGGAGTGAATACATTAAATGCATTGATGGTTTTACTTTGTTAAGGGTTCTGTTAATGGCCATGGTTGCAATGCAAGAATGAAGCCTCTTTGGATAGCTGTGGGTTTCCAGATTCATGCTTTCCTTTCCTGTTACAACACTCAGAAATAAAGGATTCCCTTATAATAATAGATGCTAAGAATGATTCTTAGTAAGGAGGCCGTTTCCCTGGGGAGGCAGATAGCTAAAATATGTAATATAGCAAATTATTTTAAAAATGTGTTGGTTTTAAAAGTTGTTTAAAACAGCTTTCTTTCTCACACATTGAATGCGTCAAGAATTTAGATAGGATGTAAAAGTGGTAGCTTTTCTTTGACTCTTAATGACTTACCTCTTCTGCATGCTTAGAGGCTCAAGTATCCCCACTAGGGACAGGACTTAGCTCCACACATCTATCAGGTGGTAAGGGCTATCATCTGGGACCCAAACAGAGTTATTTTCTAGAACACATACATGTATTGTGGTCATATATCTTGGGTTTTCTCATTGTATAGCAACCTCAGGATATCTCAGGGCCAACACAGGGCTTCAAAGGCAAGTACCTTAATGAAATGTCCAGAAGTTGAGCCCCTCTTAGGTCAGGGCCTCCAGGCCACACAGTCCTGTTGTAAAAAGTCTGTCCTTATGCAAAGTATGTGAATACAGAGCCATCCACCTGAGGGAGATTGTCACAGTTACACTTGAAGAAGAGAATTCTGGATAAGAGAGAAGATGGCAACCTTTTTTTTTTTTGAAATATCACAGATGTTAACATTGAGAAAGTTATTAAAACTATGTCCCCAAAGAAAGCAAGGTGGATCTTGGTACCAGAAGGACCTACAGAGAAAGGGTATCTATGGTGACAAGGCTCTTGGTGCAAGAGTCCACCTTCTACCTAAGTATGGAGACATTAAAAAGGCCAAATGTTACTGACACCATCACTGCCATGTGTACCAGCATGGCAGTACTCCCTCCCTTCATCAGCTACCTGAAAGGCTGTTTCTAAGTTTCAAATCACTTGTCACCCACGTTTAATACATGTGTGATCTGAAGCAAAGCCATCAACTCAGGTCCCAATAGTCAACAGATTATTTATGGAACCACTACTTTGTGACACTGTCCTAGGTGCTGAAGACACCATCCAGCAAAAAAAGACAAAAATCTCTGACCTCATGACATTTCCCTTATGGGAGTGGACACTCAAAAAAGTAGACATCAGTTACATGAGCAAAATAGACAGAGCATCATATGGTGATAAAAAAAAAACTTCATAGACGAAATACAACACAAGTGCTAAGCAACAGTGGAGGACACATGAGACAAGAAGACACTGTTAAACTTAGGGAGTCTTGAAGCTACCGTAGAAACTCTCGTGTTTTCTTTATTGACGTGATACTCTTTCTACTGTAGGTCTTCCAGATACCAGGATCCACCCTGGTTCCTTTGGGGTGACACACTTTCAGCTTCACTTTGAAAGGTTTACTCTGATTCTTCTGAGATTAAGACACGGAAAGGAATGCCAGGATGCAGAAGGACTACTGTTGAGGCATCTATGAAATCTGGCAGGAGAGGTATGTGGGAGGAGATGTAGTCAGACCTGTGACAGAGCCGTCTACAGACAGTGAACTGCTAAGATACCCATGGGCCTGGGATAGGGTAGGGGGACACCAAGACTACACAGGAAGGCTTGTGAAAGTCAGTTCGATAGGTTTGATCTCATGTTTCTAAGAACAATTATCACATCAGACTAAAGTATTTCTGCATAATTAAAGAGATAATTTAAATACAGATTAGTATTTTATTTCTGATACATTAGAATCTTATTACCCTGTTTATGACATGATTAACTGCATGAATCATAAACATATTCTATGTTTTTATAACATGTGCATATAGCTATGCAAATGCTTAGCTGCACAGTTAAAGCACACAGTCTGAACAGAAAGTAGTTTTTCTGCAGAATAAGCAACAGAAGTGAATGGTAATTACAAGGGATAACTTCATAATATATTAGCTTTGTAACTCAAAAAGATCTTTTTTTTTTTCTGATCAAAAGTTATATCAAGTTGGTTTATCTGGATGCCCAGAATTTATTAAATCGAAGTCTTGAACATAACATGTGATAGAAAGTTAATTCTCATGGATGTACTTAAAGGAACACCAAAAGGCTCCCCTAGCCTTTACAGAAGCTTACACCAGAATCCATGAAACCTTTATTGCAGAGTATTCAGCATTATGAAGTACAGTGGAGTGAATTCAGTTTTAAGTCCCCAACTAATGGGTTTCTAAGGGGAATAAAGACACCAAGAGCTACCACACCCTCCATTCAGCATACTCCATGTTTCAGAGGGAATGCATACTGAGGCCCCATTCTGCTTTCCAGGGCATTACAGGATGGTCTATGGAGCCAAGGAGTCTGAGTAGATATAGAGGCCTTTAAAAGATTCACCAAGGAGTTTCTCACATACCAGACAGACTCAGTTATGTATGCGCGATGCGGCAGTGTCAAAGAGTTCTGATATGGCCCATATACTCCACCTTGCCACCCCTCAAAATGGGCCTTCCTGTATGTTATACAAAAAAACAAGTGGGCTAGCTAAAATTTTCCAGAAAATATAAGCATATAATGAAATCAAATGCAAATGATATACTCGGGAACGAATCTGTGGCTTCGTTGTCACACATATCAACTGCAATTTTTTTTTCATATTGTAAGTCAACGATTCCAGCATTAAAGTTTCAGCTGCCAGCTCCTTCATTTTGCTCTCCTCTGATCTGAGAGCAGGAGCAGCGGGAACACCTTTACTCTTAAATTTAGTTTAATGTAAGTATTGCAAGCCCTGCTGGCAAGCCTCAAGGCACAAACTCTGAATGAGGGGTGGTCAGAGCTGAATTATAACGTGGGGGGAAAAGTTATTAACTGCATGCTGGAGAAACCTCACTCGACCCATCTGCGCTGGAGAATGGAAGCTAAGCCTTGGGGTGGATGTCTGGCAGGCTCTCTCTCCTTGGTCTCAACCCACATCCTACCTTGCCTATGATTGCTAAGCAAAGGTATTTTATTTTCTGTAATCAGTGGGTGGTTGCCACTTCGTCTATTTATACAATAAAAGTGTGTAGTTTGAATTACAGGCTTCATGTGGCATTTGAAATACACTCAATATTCAGGGTGTTCCTGTACCAAATTATTTTCCTCTCTTTGATGCCTTATAAGTTTGATCTTATGTTTCTTTTTATTAAGGCAGGAAGTAGCTACATTCCCACAAGTAACAGCAGCAGAGGAGGACAGAAGAAGAGGAAGGGAATGCCAGTGTGTGGAGGAAGCTCTCATTTCAGGCTTGTTCTGTTTTAGAGTGACAAAAGCCCCTGTTCACTATTAATGCGACTTGAGTCATTTTCCCATGATTCCCAGCCCTCGCTGTCCTAACTTCAGCTCAGCAATAAGGAACTTAGTCCATTCCTGCTGTGCACTACCTGGCCTAGGTCAGCAGTAAAAATGGAAGCCGCCCTCAACCCTTGGCCATCGGGTCCACCCCAACTCATCCCTACAGAAGAAAGCTGCAGGCAGGCAATCACTCAGTGAGAGAGAGGGAGGGAACCTCTGAAGCTGGTACCAAAATGTACTCAGGCCCTGGAACCCAGGCTGAAGCAGTGCACTAGGGAGGACCCAGGGGGCATTTCCCCCTCCTCTCCAATGCCAGTGAACGGGCAGTGCTACACGTGGCTGAGGCAGAGATCAAAAGGCTGCCTGGAGCCATTCTACAGTTGGTATTCAGAAAAGATTTGGCACATCCTTTGATCTGCTGGTTGGCACTCACATCAGCTGCAGTTACAGCCTCTGAGTTTGGCCCCCATGTACAAAGACAAATGAGAATGGAGAAGCAGGGGAGAAAGGTTTGAGAGTTCTGGGTCAGGCTGTATGTGTCCCGTGGTGGGAGTTTACATTTCTGGCTCCCAAGTGAAACTCTTCAAAGTGTAACCCTTGTGCCCACTCCCCCTTGACATGTCCCCAACAGGATCCACAAAAGGAGAGCAGATGACTGTGTCCTCTGCAGTGGCAGTTCAGAGAGGGACGAGTCTTAATGACTGCATTTCCAGGTCCAGCCACTGTGACGGTGAAAGCTGAGATGAGGGAAATGGAGCCAACAGACCCAGCAGAGAAATGATTATGCATCACTGAGAAATTCAAAATAAATATGATCTCCCCCCTCTATGATACAAAGTCATTCTTATGATTCAGAACTTTTTATATAAGAATTCTTTAGCTCCAAAAACATGAAGGGAACCACAGGATACATTTAGTAGACTATTTTTACATGATTGAAAAACAAGCTCACATAAATAAGTTTGAAATTTTGGATACTCCTAGCATGTTGTGGTAGACAGCTGGATGGGTTGTGAAATAAATAGTAACCACACATTTCCCACCACCTAACATTTAGTAGTAATGCAATCAAAACATCAGGTAGGGAAAGCCTTAGACGGTAAGGCACATTTTATCCAACTTACATTTGCAGATAACCGATTGCTCTGGGCTCTTAGAGGCCTGTCTGAAAATTCTGTAAGCAAAATACTACAGCAAAGAAAAGAGAAAAAAATGTTTAAATACCTAGCAAAATAATTCCTCTGTGCTCCTCATGTCAAGAAACAAGGCTCACTCACACCAGTGGATAATTAAGTAGCAGTACTGTGCACCCAGCATATATCATATATTTAAATGAACTAAAAAGTAAAACATCCCAGTTAGACACTAGGAAACTAATCACTAATTCAACAAAATGCCCCCCACCCCACCCCAAACATCTGAAACTCCAATATGGTTCAGGATGGTTCTTTCTCTGACATTTGTGAGCCCGAGATGTTTTTAATGACAGCTGATCCTTCTGTTTCCACCCACCTCGGAACAGGTCTGCTGTGCCTAGAGAGGTTTGGTTTTTCTTGGCCCACCAAGGTCCAAGGGGCAAGAAGAGCGCCTTCTGCGAGGGAATTGATTTGGGGGGATGAGTGGAGAGGGCCTTTTCTCTCCTCTTACCCAAGCTGGGGCCCAAGTAATGGAAGAAGGGGTTCTTGGAAAGGAAGAGCCGCCCACTCTTCTGGGAGCTGACCAGGTCCTGTCCCCAGCCTTGCCCCACAAACCTTAGAAAACTAGCTCTGGGCCTGTGATTCTGTGTCCCTGACTAAGCTTCTGCAGGCGGTGGGTGCTGGGCGCGGTACTCTCATCCCAGATTGTTGGCCTGGCTTGGTGCAGACAGGGGACGCTGAAAGCGTCTCCATGGAAACAGAGGGGCTCGGCGGGCCAGATGGAGGCGTAGTTAGGCTAAAATGGGCTTTAGGATTGGTCAGCTCCAAGACTCTTCAAGTGAGGGGGCGGTGCTTGGAGAGTGGGCCTGTTAGTGAGTGGGCGTGGCCTGCAAGAGGATCTGGTTCCTCCAGTGAACCCGCCAGAGAAATTCCCACAATCCAAGGGCCTTCTGAATGCCCCTGAGTTGTTTCCTTTTTTCAGTATTTCCATGCATTCAATTATTTCTTGTGAATATGCAATTGATTATTGTGACTACCTATAGCCAGCACCATCTCTTGTCTACACCAGGAGAGCCTCATCTGTTCTCAGGAATTCATTTTGTAGCTTTAAAGTAACTCCATTTGACCCGTGTGAATTCTCTCCCGGACTCTGCTCTCTGCTGATTTTCTGCACGAGTGTTTGTGAGTTCTATTTGCTGTCATCTCACAGGTAAAGATCTCTGAGTTAGAGGTCTAGAAAACTCTCTCTCTCGCTTGTTTGTATTTATTCTCCCCGCTTGCTGTTCCTAACTCTCTGGAAAGTCTATGACTGATCTTGTGCTGAACATGAGGTTCCTTAGAGATAGATCTTTGCAAATGAAAGAAAACTCAAACAAAAATAAAGGGGAAACAGTTTCCTCCAAGTGAATGTTGCTGGCTTCAGCTAGTTTTTTTTTTTTTTTTTTTTTTCTCAAGGGACTTGGACCCTTCTGAAAGTACTGAGGACTTAAGGACATGCCGATCTTTACCCACATAAAATTAATCTCACTTTATTCTTTTCACTTATAGATGTCTTTACTATGAGCCTATCTTCCCCGAAAGTGTCAGCTAAATGTGCGTTTTTGTCTTTCCTTTCTCTTGTCCTGTAATAGCATGGGGACAGGAATGTGGTATGTATTCACACAGGATTTTTAATTAAATGAATGATTGACAGGGAAGACAGAAATTCCTCCAATTGATTCTCTCTTCCCTGTCTAGAATTCAAAGTGGAGTGGGAGAAGATACAGATGACCACTTAAAGCTGTTACTTACCTACGATATCCAGAGTATCTTCTGATCTGTGCTCTGAAGATGGGTATTTAGGATAAGTTAAAACTCTCTTCAAATGCAAATTCTAATCCTCCAGTGGATGCCACCACATCCTAACCACTTCCCATAATAGATCTCAATACAGTGTGACATCCCGCTCTCAATCCTGATAGGAAAGTTTCCCTGAGGCCTCCTGTTTTGACTCCGGTGTTTTATTGCATGTGTCCCCTTGCAACACTGAAGAAAGAATATTCTAGGCAATCTGAGTTCTTTTGGGGATGACATTGTCTGACTTTTCCCTACAAACATTGATAAAAATGTACACCTTTGGTACTTAGAAAGTATCCTTTTACATTTGCCATTCCCAGAAGTAGTGATGAGACCCTGGAAACCCATTTCCTTGTCCCTCCTGTGTTGGTGATCTACTAAGAAGATCTATGTTGTCAATGACAGTCACAAGCCTTAGTTGCCTAAAACATCAAAGCCATTTCTGAATTATGCTGTGTGCTGTCACAAGTCAGCCTTGGGTTCTACTCTTTGCTACTGTCATAGCAGACCTGGGCTGAAGGGACTGCTGCCAGGGCATGCCTAGCCTGTGGAGAGATGATGATGGAGGAAAATTGCTCATTGGCTTCAAAGGCTTCATTTAGAATAAAAGCAACAGCTTTCTCTCACATTTCATTGGCCACAACTCACATGATCCTGCTCAAGTATAAGAAACAAGGAAACTGTCTCCTTACCCCGTGTTTGAAAGAGAAACCAATCACCTGTAAATGACAGGGGAACTAGTCACAGTGGCTCTTTCCAGTGCCACCTTACGTAGCTGAGGCTTCCCTGAAATACCTGATCCTCCGAGTACAGGGGTTTTGTGGAAGAACCCTTCAGTCAACATCTTGTATATCCTTCCTCACATTTACATAACTGTAAGCTGTTACTTTACAAATAGTTTCCTTTTAAAATGTTTTCTTCTTCTACCATTCTGATTACTAGTATTGAGTCCCCTGACTTGAATTTTTAACCCCTAACAAATACATTTTCCATTTTCATTCTTTTACCATTTTGTTACATATTATTTGTAAAGTTTTTGAAAATATTACTTGTCAGCTCCTTACTAATGCTTTGTCTATGGAAAGAATCATATGTTTTGTATCTCTAAAGCCTCTCTTATGTTGCTTCATTAGATTTATTTTCAGTGTGTGTGTGTGTGTGTGTGTGTGTGTGTGTGTGTGTGTGTGCATGTAGAGGCAGGAGTTTGAGAGTGAGTTTGGTTTTTCTTCTTCTGTTCTGTGGGCCCCAAAGTTCTCTGGGCTTTGAGATAAGTGCCTTTCCCTGCTGACCATTTTGCTGGTCCAGGATCAGCTTCTAGTTGGAGGTGCTGGCCCTACAGGGCTCTGTACATGCTAAGTATACACTCTACCATTGAGCTCTGTTACCACTGTTGTTAATACATTCTTTTTCATGAACAGAACTTCTCAATTATCACTGAACATATCATATTTTTAAGGCTATAATTGTTTTCTATAAACTGTATTTGCCTACAGGAAAGTTTTTCTTTGTTTAATGTTGACATTTTTATAAAGCCAATTATACTTGACTGCTATAGTGCTTATCAGTAGGTTCAGCTGCCAGTAACAGAAATCAACAATAAGAGAAGTGGATCATCAGTCCTCTGTTCCCAGCGTCAGTTTTACAACTTAACTGTCTGTCGAGGAAGTCTTCCACAACCCAGCCACAGCATCTGCATTTTATCTGGAACTCACACACAGGGGAAAAACGTCATGCCAAGATGAACCACACATTACTGCTTTATCCCACCAGCAAGGGCTTCAGCCACTTCAAGCCTCAAGGACAGGTTGGGAAATGTCAGCTATATTTTCAATATCCATATGCCGAGCCTAAAAATTAGGGATCAATAGCTATGGCAAAGGAGAAAGAGTGGATGATGGGGGACTCTGGGTATCCAAGCTCCTGATGCTGGCCATCCTAGAAACTAGCTCTGTACAACTCACCCATTCACTGAATGGGATCATTTGGCCCAAAGTTTTCCCTGGTTGCACTGGACACTTCTTTTAGAGCATTACCTCTCAAGATGTCCCCACTGAAGGGACTCTAGTCAGCCCAAGCCTGACAAAATGGCTCTGGAAGGCCTCGTCCTTCTCTTCCACCCCTTCTACCTTGCTAAAAGCCATTAGGTTACATGCATTCCTAAAGTTAGCCACCAAGGCCCATCCTCCTTATTTGACCACTTCCTCCCCCTTAGACTGTCAAGGTCCAGCTATCAAAGTATTAATGTCAACCCACCAAAAACTCCCTTTGGTTCATCTAATTAACATGCCAAATTAAAAGTAAGCACCTCACCATAACACAGGGTGTCCCCTTTAACTTTTATAAACTGCCATTTGCCTATGGGTCACCACTGTTTCCTCTCTATCCAGAGGCAGTCTCCTTTGTGCTGAGAACTTGGTCTTTTGGGGGTCCCTGATCCCTTTCACCCACAGCACTAGAGTAAACAAAAGATCTATCCAGATGTGTCAACATCTGGGAGTGCACGTGCTTTACTAACAGTTCAGTTGGTGTTGTCTGAAACGGGTATGTGTCAAAAGGAGAGGCAGGCCAAAAGAATGCAGACTAGCTGGACTGTATTGTGCTCAGATCTTTATTTCCCCTGGGTTCAGTTCTCCTCCACCTTCTTCTTCACCTGCAGCTGCTGAGCAATGACGTCAGGGTTGTGATGGAAAGCTGTCCATCGTAGCAGCAATGCTGTGGCCTGCTTTACCCACTCCGTTCTGCTTCTGCCCGGAGGGCCTTTAAACTCTCAGAGTCATTGGCATCTTCTGCTCATTGTATGTTTTATTATATTGACTTATTTATGATATTCATAAATTTGCCACTGAATATGGAGATGGAAGGGAAATAGGCATCTTCATTTGTCATAAGCTTTTCTGGATCTTCCTAAGAAAGCAATTATAAGATAAAACAGGAGAATTATGGAGCAGATAAAAGGAAGTTAAAATATGGAATAAAAAATGGAAAATGTAGTGGAAATGACAGAAAGGAATTGATCAGTGATTCATAGTCACTAAGTCATAAACCATCTTAATGTTACAACAGTGCCGTGTGACAAGACATGCAACACGAATGTCTACTTAGCCCAGATAAGGAGCCCATGACAGACTGAGGTATGACTACCACCAAAATCCAACACAGTGAGTGAATGAATTTTATTGAGGATACCTACAGGAATGTGGGTGAGGGGTTACCTATAAGGGCAGAAAATGACTCACAGACAAATGCATCACCAAAGCCCACCCCGGCATGGGTGACAGCACTGCACAGGCTACAGCCAGCTCAGCAGGCTGATGGTGTCCTTTCCAAGTGGCTCAGTTGATATAAACCTTCTCCAGGCAGCTCAGCTGGACTTTGCTTTTTCCAGACAGCTAGCTGGTCTGGTCTCAGAGTCTTTGCAGCTTGGATCATCTGAGAGGGATGCTCGGAACTTGTCTTGTTTACTCTACGGGTTTCATGAATCTGGCCAGTTTCAAGGACTTCCTGAAGCTTTTTTTGAGTTATTTACCTTCTGGATGGAGGAAGTTTCCTACAGGATGGAATGTTTTTATCTCAGAGGAAACTTTTCCACAACAAATAACTTAGTCGACTGATTTACATTTCTAAAAACAAGTCAGATGAAGCTGTTGCATATAATTTATCTGCCACATACCTACCTCCTTCTCTAGCATTCACACCTTACAGTCTTGTGGAGAAACAAGATCATGACAGAAGTCTGGTGAGTTTTAGATATTGACCATGGAATTTGAAGTTTGAATAGCAAAGCAAAGCAAAGCAAAGCAAAACAACAACAACAACAACAAACCTAATAATATTTATCATGTATACTGCATCAGCAGAGGTCTCTTTAGGAGGTAATTCCTGCCCAAAAGTTATTGTGGTGACTCTGGCTGTCTCATTCTGAAGAGTCTACCTTAGTCCCTGCAGTTCCCTGGCCCAACTTTTCAGGTTCTTAACTCTGTCCCTTAGGCAGACTCAACTATTTGGAATTGTTCAGAGAACCACGCATTCGGTCCACAAATTGCTTTGTGGATCCTATGTATATTTAAGGTAAGTGTAATTTACTGGTCTCCTCTCTCCCTCCCTCCTCTTCTCTCTCCTCTTCTCTTCTCTCCTCTCCCTCTCTCCCTCACTCCCTCTCTATGTGTGGATGTGTGTGCTATGTGTGTGTTTGTGTGTGTTAGAGAGGTACAGTAACAATGAAGGAAAAGGTCATGGTTGTGAGAGGGAGTGGGGTCCTGGGATGTGTGGGAGGGGAGAAAAGAATTGGAAATGCTGAGTATAGTAATGATGTTGGCAGTTCTCAAAAAATTAAATGCAAAACAAAGTTTTGCTGGGGAAATTCAGACATAGTAGTGACTAACAATTCCTTGAATGTTCACATATAATCTCCAGGTTTGATGGAGAGAAACCGCTTAAACTGACAGTGACTGATGGTGAATGGGACAGACAGTGAGCCTGACGGGTGGCAATAGCCTGGCAGTGACAACCTACAGGTGATAACTTCGTGGTGACTCTAGTTGTGCTACTGTTTCTGATAGGACCTTTCTGATGGAGCAAAGTCATATGTAGCATACACTGTTTCCACTTGTATGTTAATAGGTAAGATGAAAACAGTTTGTTTCTGCATAGGCAGGGTTAACTGTATTTTTATTTTCCAGTGTAGTAGTAACCTGCGAGCTCTGGCCTTTTGGCTCTGCAAATTAGACTATAAGAGACTTTTATTTTATTTTATTTTATTTATTTATTTATTTATTTATTTTTATTAGATATTTTCTTTATTTACATTTCAAATGCTATCCCGAAAGTTCCCTATACCCTCCCCCCACCCTGCTCCCCTACCCACCCACTCCCACTTGTTGGCCCTGGTGTTCCCCTGTACTGGGGCATATAAAGTTTGCAAGACCTAGGGGCTTCTCTTCCCAATGATGGCCAACTAGGCCATCTTCTGCTACATATGCAGCTAGAGACATGAGCTCTGGGGGTACTGGTTAGTTCATATTGTTGTTCCTCCTATAGGGTTGCAGACCCCTTTAGCTCCTTGGGTACTTTCTCTAGCTCCTCCCTTGGGGGCCATATGTTCCAACCTATAGATGACTGTGAGCATCCACTTCTGTAATTGCCAGGCACTGGCATAGCCTCATATGAGACAGCTATAACAGGGTCCCTTCAGCAAAATCTTGCTGGCATATGCAATAGTGTCTGGGTTTGGTAGCTGATTATGGGATGGATCCCCTGGTGGGGTAGACTCTGGATAGTCCATCCTTTCGTCTTAGCTCCAAACTTTGTCTCTGTAACTCCTTTCATGGGTATTTTGTTCCCTATTCTAAGGAGGAATGAAGTATCCACACGTTGGTCTTCCTTCTTCTTGATTTTCTTGTGTTTTGCAAATTGTATCTTGGGTATTCTAGGTTTCTGGGTTAATATCCATTTATCAATGAGTGCATATCTAGTGACTTCTTTTGTGATTGGGTTACCTCACTAAGGATGATACCCTCCAGCACCATCCATTTGTCCAAAATTTTCATAAATTCATTGTTTTTAATAGCTGAGTAGTACTCCATTGTGTAAATGTACCATATTTTCTGTATCCATTCCTCTGTTGAGGGACATCTGGGTTCTTTCCAGCTTCTGGATATTATAAATAAGGCTGCTATGAACATATACCCAGAAGATGTTCCAAATGGTAACAAGAGACTTAATTTTCTGTCTCTGTCTCTGGTCTCTGACTGTCTGTCTCTCTCCCTGTCCCTCCTCCATAATCATGGTGGCGTACCACACTGATAGGAATTTTAAAAGGCTGAAGAGTAAGAAATAGCAGGTGTCTTCCATGCATATTATCATACCTTTTGTCTCAATGATGCTTGTTAAGTGGTGATGCTTAAAGGACTGGACATTACAGCGTAGAGGTCAATTTGTCACAATGTTGTTTCCCAACCAAAATGCTTAATTACCTACTTTTGGTTGTTGTTGGATTTGTTTTTTGCGTATTCTTTTTAAAAATCTACATTTTGTATCGTGTATATGGGGCTCAGTTCTCTTTTACTACCAGGTAGATCCTAGGACTGAACCCAGCTCATCAGACTTGGCAGCCAGCTCCTTAACCTGCAGAGTTACCTCACTGGCCCCTGCTTGCCTTTTTGTCCCTTTGGTGGCCTGATATGAACAGTGGCCTCCGACCATTTTTGTAGCTGTACTCTGTCATGAGAAAAGTATGGTTCTTGTTTGGAATCTGCTTTGCCAGCTGCCTGTGGCTGCACAATGATTTAGCAAGCAACGCCACAATATCATTCATTCACAATATCATCACTTAGGAAGAGAGTCTCAATGAGGAACTGTCTAGATAAAGTTGGCCTGTGATGAGCCTGTGAGGGATTTTCTTAATTGTGTTAATTGATGTAGGATGACCCACCCAGATGTGACTGGCTCCATTTCATGAGCTGGCCCTAGACAAAATATAAAGGAGAGAGGTCCCTGAGCACTGGCAAGCATGCACACATTTGTCCTCTCGGTGACTAGATGCTCAAATTCCTGCTGCTTCAACTTCTCTGTAGTTGAACTTTAACCTGGGACTGTGAGCAGAAAAAGAAACCCTTTCTCCCCTAAATTGCCTTTGTCAGTGTATTTTATCATAACAAAAGAAAACTAGGTAATAATAATAACTTAATAATTATTAAGTAGCTATTAAATAATACAAATATAATAGAAATTTTAATTTAAAAGAACAAACTTCTAGGCATTAATTACACGTAATATTTTTGCTCACAATAAACATCTTAGAGTATTATATTTCTCCTAAAGTAAAAGTTGAAACCATACAATTTTATTGAGAAATGGCAGAGATTTAATAGCAGCTAGTTTTAAATAGTTGAAGCTGAAGTATTTTATTTATATTGTACCAAATCTTGGAATATTATTGATCTGACTGAAGATATCGTGAAATATTTTTGAGGTTCAAACATTTTGGGTTTGTATGCTAAATCAGATGGAGAAGTCTAGTCGATACTTATTGATCTACCATAAACTGTACAATGAAATAGTTATTTGATGGTAAAACAAGTCATTTGCTTATTGATGTTTGAAAGTAATTTTTGCATTAAACTTAGAGTGTAAAGACCTTTATAGGTTTTACTGCTGTGTGCAGTACTTGTCATGAGTGCTGTGCAGCTAAAAGAACTTATAAAAGAGAATTTAAGAGCTGATTAAATGCAATCAGTGCAGGCGCTCGCAAGCTTCCTATTGCTTGGTGGGACCTTAAACAGCGAAAGGGTTGCAGAAAGATGAGCAACAGCCTGGTGCACAGTGCTGACACACCAGTCTTAGGAGGGGTACATTCAAATGTTGAGCATTTCAGACATGATTTTCTTAAAACTCTCACAACTTAAGGTGCGCTAGAAAGTCTTCAGGACTTTGGCTTGTGTGGTATCTAATCTGTACTCCTTGGTTTAAAGTCGAAACCAGCCACTTTTTGAAAATAATACCATTTGAGCTAAAATACTCAAGTATGTTTTCTCAAATTTTTATATAGTTTTCTGCCTTTCTACAATGGATGCAATTATGATAGAAACATTTTTCCATATGGAGATATGCTTGAATACATATACAAATCTCTTTAAACCTTAATTATGTGTAAACATGCAGAGTAGTCAACTTTTGTTATGATCAGTACCTGAGATAAATCAACGTATAAAGGGGAAGACTTGCTTTGGTTTGTGTGTTTTAATTCATGGATACTTAGCCCCATTGCTTTGGCCTTGTAGTGACAAGAACATCACGGTAGAGGGTGCTGTAGAGAAGGTCTTCTCGTGATATTGGAGAAGCGAAGAGAGAGAGAGGGACGTAGGAAGGCAAGCCTCAGGTATGCTCTACAAAGGCATGTCCCCAATGACCAAACTCCCTTCCATTAGGCCCCTTAGACTAAAGGTTCTACAATCTCCCAATAGTGTCACAGGCTGGAAAACAAGCTTTCAGCATTTGGGCCTCTGGAGGACACTCAAGAGCCACCCTATCATGGTATAATAATAAACAATGACATGTGTAAAATTCTATCCCTGCGACTTCCATACCAGGAATGTCATTCAGAGATATTAGGAAACTTGTTAGCATTTTCCTTATTCAATGCAGAACTGCAGCTTCTCATTTTTCCAAGGGGAAAAAATGTTACTGTGTGTGAGCAAGGGGAACTCTAAATTCAGAAAGAAGATGTAGAATATAATGGTATTTCTCAAGGACTGTTATAAGAAGTGACAAACCACATTTGGTAAAATTCTGCTGTAACTTCCAATATGCCACACAAGAAAACAATTTGTTAGGGATTTAGGTACCAGTGTAAGCTAAAATAGACATATAAAGGCAAAAATGGATGGTGGCGCTCAGCATTGAATTCCGAGCATCTTATGGTGGCTTCAACAAGTAAGGTTTTGGGTAGGATAGTGTATCAGTTACTTTTTCTGTTGCAGTAAAAAATAAAATAAAACTTGACCAAAAGCAACTTCTAGATGAAAGTGTTCATTTTGAGTTCTGGTTCCAGAGGGATAAGAGTTCATCATGGCAGGGGCAGGGCAGCAGGTGGCAGGCATGGCAGCAGGAAGCTGAGCCATCTCCTCTTACTGCACATAGGAAGCAGAGAGAGTGAACTGAAGCCAGGAGAGGTTATCAGCTCTCTAAGCCTGCAGCCAGTGATGTGTGTCCTCCAGCCAGGCTGTACCCGCCAAGGATTCCACAACCTCCCAAAGAGCACCCCTCACACCCTGAGCCTCTGGGGAACACTTCAGACTGCAAGTGGGAACGCCAGGTTAGGTTATGTCTTTCAGGAACTCTTGTCTAGGAGTGAGGATGGATAAGCACTGATTCTTTTTTTTTTTTTCTGTTTGTTTGCTCATTTACTTCTGTCACTCATCTTCATCAGCATCAGGGAGGAGGGACTTTCTTTCCTAACGCTCTTAATTATAGGCATTACCTGTTTCTCAGCCAGCTCCCAATCAGTTCCCAATTCCCTCTGCTTCAGACTAAGGGGGTCTTTAAGGTCTGCCACCAATTCAGCACCCTGATCAACCCTTAATCCCTAGGTACTCATCTCAGATTAATCAGTCATTCGAATCCCACTAGTTATCTGCTTCCCACCCCTTGTATAGCCGTTAGCCCAGAGCCTGGCACAGAACAGATCATTGCTGCAATGTAAATAAATATCTTAATCAACAAAAGAAAGAGAGAAGAAAGGACTGAGGATGTTCGGAAGGGAAGTGAAACATACTAGAGAAACGAACAACTTAATATCTTCATGAAGTTCCTGAAACTGGCCAGATTTACACTGTCTCTCCCTCTTTAGGTTTATACGTGGTGAGAACTGTTGAGAAACACACTCTGCCTGGAAGAGGCAGAGAGCAACTGAGCGGCACATTATGTAGTAAATTCCAAGTCTCTAGCTTTTGTGAGCCATCAACAATGCTGGGGTAGGCTTCAACGGTACAGCTTTGTATGAGTGGTTTCTGTTCTCTTATCTTTCTTCTGTAAAAAATCCCATAAACTCTTTGCTTCACTAAGCTGGACTTTGGTGGTATCATTACTTGATCTGTCATTGATTGACTGCCTGGGGTAAGTAGACTTTTCTTCATGTTTTCCTAGGGACAGTGCCTCACAGTAGCTGTGTGAAGCCACCTATGTGTAATGTATACACAACTCAGATGTTGCTTCAGTTCTCACAGTTGGAAACTCATAGAGCTGGGATTTGTTCAGGCATTTTTATTAGGCATCATTCTCCAAATTCTATGACCCTAGTCACTAACCTGGGCCCACAGGAGTTCATAGACACTGAACTGCCAACCAGAGAGCATGCATAGGATGGTAGGGTCTATACCACTGACTCAGTTAATCATATCACATGGGAAGAAATGTCCCAAGAAGGGAAGCAGCCTCCTCTGATATTTCCAAACCACATAAATAAGTAGGACAACACCTAGTGATAATATCAACAGATATGATTAGCAAACAATGCTTATGGTTGAAAATTTTAACATCCACCCAAACTAGCCCACACTTCTCACACAGTTAATGTGATGCTCATATCACCTCCCCCGAGGGACAGCAGTGTATCTTTACTAACACATTTTCTCTCTTCAGAAAACAAAACAAACAAGCAAACAAATGAACAAACAAACAACAAGCACTCAGCCATCTGTTCAACATGACTTCCATCACTTGGATTCTTCTTTTTTCTCCTTCCAAAGTTCCTGGGGTGCCTCTTCTTGCTCAGTGCCACTCTGGCCAATCCTGGCAACTGAACTAACAAGTCTTATAGCTTATTTAGAAACTGTTTTTGAGGCAATGAAAAAGTATGTTTGTGGGAAAAAAGAGATCCTTGAAATATATAAGACATCTTACTGGGAGAGTTTAGCCTGAGTAAGAGCTTATAAATAGATGTCCCCTTCCTGCACTTAATTCTGCATAGAATTCATAGAGAAGCATATTTTAACATTAGCAGAGTTTTGCTCCTTTGATACTGCCTTCTGATTTCCTATTAGAAAAAATAATGATTTCAATTGAAAAACATATAAATGTTAAAGATCATCAAATCATAACACCCTTTGGAAAATAGTTCAGAATGAGAGATGGGCCTGGGAGAGCCACGCTGCTGAGGATGAAATCAGCGACCATTGTAGGCATTATCAACGGATGCAGTTCATTCTGCAAGTCGTTAGAGGAGACATTCCAGGAATGCTCGTCTGTGTCATGCCTCGCTGCTCCAACAACACACTGCAAGGGGAATAAGATATTTTCAGGAAACTTGACAGACGTGCAATGTATTTATTTCTGACTTTCTATCATCCTCTCTATCACTTCTGCTCCAAAGAGAAAAGTTGAAATTATGAGTGAGAATGGTGTTTTCCAATAGCTTATTCTTCTAAATATTGATGAATTTTTATAATGAAAGTATTTTTTACCCTATTAGTGCTACCTAAACTAGGAAGTAGATGATTATTTAATAGAGCAAAAAGCAACCCAGACAGTGAGTTCATAGAGAATATATGTTTCTAAGAGGTTATGCAGAGAAAAGCAAGGAGAAGAAAAAGTTTTTTTGGTGAAACTGAAAAGCATAAAAATTGAAAAAAATAAGGGGATGGGAAGAGCAAATATTATAAGAAAGACTGTGAAAATAACAAAGTGTAAATTGTCTTGTAAATTGCCTCTGGGGGCTTATAATTATAAAGACCTGGTTGTTTGCTGGAGGAAGTAAGTTTATAATCAGATTGAATAAGTATAAATTATCTAGAAGAGATGATGTCATAGCTGGGACTGGGGGAGCAGAGGGTGGAGGTGAGCCCGTCTCTGGCAAGTACCTACTAGCAGCTTGCAGAGAAGCCAGGGCCAAATCCAAAGGCAAGTCCAGCTTCATGGCCACTTGTCACCAAGGACATGTCTAACTTCATACTCTGTCTTTCCAGGGTATCTAACTTTTTTTTTTAATATTTTTTATTAGATATTTTTCTCATTTACATTTCCAATGCTATCCCAAAAGTCCCCCATACCCTCTCCCCGACTCCCCTATCCACCCACTCCCATATTTGGCCCTGGCGTTCCCCTGTACTGGGGCATGGTATCTAACTCTTACTTCCTTGCCCACCATGCAGACTTTGTGATGCATAACTGATTTTCTTTATTGAAAAGAGAGTTAGGGCTTTGATAAGATAGTTTTTGTTGTATCTTGTTATATTTGGGATTATTGAATCTCAACCCACTTTAACTAAGAAGTCCAAGATAAAAGCAGCAACAGACTTGGTGTCTCCTGAGGACCCTCTTTCCTGGTTCACAGGTGACATTTTCCAGATCGTCACAGAGTGGAGGGGATGTAACATGCCCTCCAGCCTCTTGTAGAGAGACACTAATTCCATTCATGTCAGCTCTCCCACAAAGGCCTACCATAGTCCCTCGGGGTGGGGGTAGGCTTCAACAAGGATTCCAGAGGCACCCAAACATTTAGCCATAGTACTGTCTCATGCATCAGCTCTACTGACACCCACTCTCGGCCGTCAGTTTAACATGGATTATGGTTAAAGAGGCAAATGAATTAGTAATGGTAAATTAAGATTTTACAGAAGTGTGATTGATTGTGGTAATAGATACAAAGAGAGAGCCCCACACTGATATTCTTTGTCCTTACTGGAGGATTTCTTCTCAAGCGTGATTCTTATCTTTCTTTCATGACTGTGAAAATGCTGGAGCTTAGGATTGCCTCAGGCAAGTAAGCTTGAAGGTCTGCTTGGGATTGAGAGAAAGGTAATAACCAAAATCTAGGTCAAGATACTATTTATTCTGTTGAGAATTGTTTAAGCTAATGCTTAAAATTTAAGTTGGACCACATTTTAATCTATGATTCATACCATGTCTATCAGATATTCTTAATGACTGCACACATTGTAATCTTTTCCTGACTACTTTGAGGAATTTCCTAACATCAAGTAGAGCAGCCATTAAATTATCATTATAAAGATATCAAGCTCTCTTCATAGCATCTAACTATCTCTCAAGGCACATGGATGAGGTAGTGTCTGGAGAGCTTTGGAAACTTCAATCCATCTCTTCAGAGGGAGAATGAAAACAAAGAGTCTACGGGAGAAACGGTGAAAGAGAATAGAAAAAGAGAGAGACCATGCTCAGTGCATAACGAGGAACCGAATAACTCCACTGAAGGTACCAGCGAGAGATACAGACACGTCTAACTTTGTAATAATTGTCTTAAACATAAGTGAAAATATGCTTGAGAACGAAACAGGAAGACCTTGTAAGATGGTAAAGTTTGGGACTGAATAAAGATAGTTATTCATTACAAATAATTTTTATGGAAGAAATTAAACAACCTCACATGTGACTTAATTTCAGACAAAATCATTTTTTATTCACATTAAATACCAAATGATCATTTGATATTTAAGAGTATGAGCTTAAGTACATAGTGATCTATTCTTAAATCATTTTTTCCTCCAATTCATTCTGGCAGTGGATTATGAACTGTGCTTATATATGAAGAAACATATCTCGTACCATGAATGATCTTAGGACAAAGTAAAAAGGAAATCCTCTAATACAGAGGCAACTGCTCAGCTCATGTCCATAAAATGACAACAGAACAAAGTTGCATTTCTGGATAAAGATTTTCTATAGCAATAAATCTTTTTAAAACAATAAGGTATTAAGAAAGGTAGAAATGTGTGCTTATGTTATAATAGGATAAGAACTAAAGTTATGTGAGAATACATGTTTGAATTATATTAGAATTACAGTTAATACTGGCATACTTTGAAGTCTAGAGATGCTAAGATAGAGTCTTGTTAGCCAATGTCTGAACAATGTGGATATATATTCACAATAAAAGCCATCTATCCATCAGCATCAAGGACAGGAAAGAAGGCCATGTAAGATCACACAGTGTGAGGCATGGGAACAGTGACTGGCTGGAGGTTTGTATGGAAAGAGAGAATGGGAGGAACAAGGAACAAATGAGAAACAAGGCAGATTTCTGGCTCTGTTTTATACCCCACAACTTCCTCTACCTTCCAGCTATTATCCTTACAGAATACAGATTCATGGTCACAAGGAGACTAGACAGGTGTGAGGACTTATAGCTGAACCGGCAGTGGCCAAATCACAAGGCATTTTTCTCCTAGGCAACTGTAGAACAGTTAGTCAAATTATAACTGAAGAAATAGAGATCCAAAGAGAGAAATGATCACCCAGCTGAGGAAAGGAAGAAGAAACCATGACAGTCAACACTTACAAAGGCAAATCTCTCTCCAACACACTGGAAGGGCAGCGTGCTCTCTCCTTGACAGACAAGCTAGATCATTGAAATTCACAAATAAGCTCCAATCTGCCTTTATAGTCAAAATGTCCAACTTTCCCCCTAGCAAAATCAGAGAGAAGTAATCTGGCATAATTGATGTGAGTTTTATCTTCCTGTATCTCCTCTTTTATTTCTTGTGATGTTGCTAATAAGGAATGAAATAGCGAAAAAAATCAGAAAGAAAGAAAACAACGGAGGCTGAGGAGCCAGAATGACTAATCAGCCCAGTGTAACCGAGCTGCGGCGCTGGGGCATCCGTCTGAAGATCAGTGGCTTCCTCCATGTTCTAAACTCAAGGACCACAAGTGGAGAAGGCCCTGGTAAACAATTTATGTACAATATTCTAGAATATCCTTCCAGAGTGGGCTGAAATTTTATTATCTGAAACTGTTGTCCTCATCACAAAAGGTATAGTTGGAAAGGAAAATAAAAGTGGGGCTCCCTCCCCGCCCCCACGACTTAGTGAGGCCGCAGTGGTCCTCCACACTACTCTCTGAGCTTTGCCATTCCCCCCGCCCCCCACCTCCGGATGATAAGAAGAAGAAAGATGCCAAAAAAGACAAAGACCCAGTAAATAAATCTGGTGGCAAAGCCAAAAAGAAGTGGTCCAAAGGCAAGGTTTGTGACAAGCTGAACAATCTGGTCCTGTTTGACAAAGCTACACATATACATACATACATACATACATACATACATACATACATACATAGCTGTGGTGTCTGAGAACCTGAAGAGTCGCCATTCCTTGGCCAGGGCAGTCCTTCAGAAGCTGGTTTCAAAGGACAGAGCCCAAGTAATTTACGCCAGAATCACAAAGGGTGGAGACGCCCCAGCTGCTGCTGAAGAGGCGTGAACAGATTCAATCAGCTGTAGATTTTGGAACATAAAACTTTATTGAATGAAAAATAAAATAGATAAAAGTGGTACGACAGCTGAGGTTTCTCTTCTCATGATTCCATGTCTTTCTCTTTTGTCCTCTAGACAAGTGTCTATACATGAAGGAGAAGGGAACAGAGGGTGAGATGTCCTCCCCACCCCACCCCAGCTTCTTAATGCCCTCTGTACATCTGCAACCCCTCCCCTTTCTGTCTCCAGAAGCAATCTGGAGTGCTGTGATTCAGTTCACACCAATATAGCCAAATTCCAAGGACAGGGACAGTTAAAGGTGATTTTCTGTCAGGCGTGGTTGGAGCATGCTTGTGATTACAGGACTTGGGAGGAAAGGGCAGAAGCTTAAGGACTTTAAGGCCGGGGTCAGCCACATAGCAAGCTTGATTCCAGCCTTGGCTACATTAACCTTACCTCAAAGAAATGAACAACAAAAAAGATTCTTAGCTTGTCAACCCACAGTCCTGCTCTTTCCAGGCCCGCGGTCACACCATCAATCCTGACATGCTAAGGCGCGTCTATGGCCACCACTGGGCTCGTCTTCCTGAGATGCTCTCTTGGCTCCTATCCCAACTTTCCTAACTCTATTCTGTCCCAGTCCTGAGATCTCAAGAATCATTTCCGCCTATCCAAGAATTTTTAGATTACTTATCTCCTCCATAATTGTGATGGCTGCCCTCGGTTTTCTTCTCAACTGTGTATGGAACAAAACAAACTCACAAAATAGAGGCACAGGGTGCGGCCCAGGCTGGGCTTCCCACACACACCTGTGAGGGAGCTCTGCTTAATGTGAAGTGAGTCGCTTTTAATCAAGAGCTTCGAAATGTGAAGACAAATCTTTAGTCCAGATATTTTGCGGTGAGATGACACATCTCTAATGTGGGCCATGCCTTTTACGGAAGTGTATACAAGGGCATGGGGGAAGGAGGAGGGGAATTTTGTTCTTTGCCTGCTCACTCCCATCTCGATGGCAAGTTCGTTCCTTCACTGACATTAGAACCTACTTTTGGGGATTTCTGTGTATACTGAAAACCAACTGAGACACCCAGGCTCATGGACTGAGCAACTACTAGATTCTTGGACCTTTCCTTAGGTAGCCATTGTTGGATTAGCTGGACTACAGCCTGTATGTCACTCTAATAAATCCCCTTTCTATGTATAGGGATTTAGTCTATATGTTTTGTTACTCTAGAGAACCCTTACTAATACAGATTTTGGTACCAGAAATAGTTCTATAGCAACAGAAGTATAAGGATTAATCTTGTAAGTATCTGGAGTCGGTTTTCCACCTTATCAACACCCATAGATACTGAAGTCTCCTCTGGAGCTCACTACTGAAAGCCCACAATGTAAACTATTTTACACACTTAAGGAGACAAATGAATTTGCGCATCTCGATTCGCCAATTGTGAGTATTTCAGCCCCTGAAATACTCTCCCTTTCACCGTTGACTTAGGAAATCCATCCTTCATTGTCTCCCAAACCAGCAATGACTTTCACTGAAGGAAAGGCCAGGCAGACAGTACTGACCCTCAGAGTCCACCAATAGTTACTACCTCTAGACCTGTGACCAGACTTAAAGCTCAGAAGGCTCCTAGAGGGAGGTAGAAAGTGTGGTCATGAGGAGGTGCACTGCACCACCAAAGAGCTTAGTGAGTTTGCTAATTCATCCAAGTAAAAATACAACTATAAATCTGAGAGGTCTACTCCAACTTTCTTCTTGTGTTGCCAAATAGTTGTCTGTTCTCCAAGTGCACAGGGCATAACTCATGCTCCTCGTCCTCCCTGGAGAGGAGAGCCCCCCAAATCAGTCCGACATGAAATGTGGGCAGCAGACTGAGGACTCAAAGTCCTCATCTTTTTTTTTGTTGTTTGTTTGGTTTTTTTGAGACAGACAGGGTTTCTCTGTGTAGCCCTGGCTGTCCTGGAACTCACTCTGTAGACCAGGCTGGCCTCGAACTCAGAAATCCACCTGCCTCTGTCTCCCAAGTGTTGGGATTAAAGGCGTGTGCCACCACTGCCCAGCTATTTTTTAAAATAAGTTATTGGAAAATGACACTCATGGTTTTGTGTGTCTTTAAAAATTGCTCTTTCTCTTAGCTTCAGTGTTAGGTTTCCTCAGTGACAACTGTGGATGTTCTAGCTGTCAGAAGTACATGTCCATATCTAAAACCAAGGCTGCAGTGCAGAAGGCTCCATTCAGGGTCATTACTAAGTTTACCTTTGTATACAATCAAATTTGTCCCCTGAATTCTATGCAGAAAGTGCCACACTAATGGGAGAGACTTTATCTACTAAATGTTTATTATTTTAACTTCTAGAATATTCATCTAGTCACCCCCACTCTTGTTTTGTTTTGGTTTTGTTTGTTTTATTAAAATACTCATTTCTTTTCTTTTCAAAGGTACACATTATTTCTCTTTGACTTATGTATTAAATTGGGTAAGTCATAGTACCCATATAATTGGCCAAATATCAGTCTAGAAGTTGCCATGAAGGCATGCTAAATGTAGCTGAGATCAACATTTAAATCAATACCCTTTTCAGGGAAGAGTATCTGATATGTGTTACAGGAGACAGCCCAAGGTGTTTTCTGTGGGTATACTCTCAGCACATTTATGGCCAACAAAATTTCCATGGTGGGTGGTTTTGCTAACAAGCAATTCTTGGCAGAAATCACTTGGGCACCCTATAATTAAATTCAATTTCCATACTATCTACCCACAGTTATAGTTAAACCTCCAGACTAAGGGTTCAGTTCTTTCCCCATGTCAAATGCCAATTAAAAGTCAAAAATGTCTGACCAATCAGGTATCAGCTGGAGGCCCCTACCACACTCATTCAGGTTCAGTCCTTTGCTACCATGGCTAAGAAAGCTCAGAGAAATAGTTCTTCAAATTCACTAGATTATGACAAAGGAATGACAGACAGGCATAGTGGTACACAAGTACAATCTCTGTTTGTTAGTCTGAGACAAGAGAATTGCAAGTTCAGAACCCACCTGGGCTATGGAGTAGGTTCAAAGCCAACCTGGAAAACTTAGCAAGACCATGCCTCAAAATAAATATATGAAACGAACTGGAGATGTGACTCAATCAATGAAAGAGTACTTGCTTAGTGGATGAAATATTCAACAGTGCTAAGAACGAAGAAACAAGCAACAGCAAAAAGGCAATACGTGCTCTCTCTCTCTCTCTCTCTCTCTCTCTCTCTCTCACACACACACACACACACACATACACCACTCACATAAATGAAGAGAGGGAGAGGGAATTACAAAAGGAGTTGGAGAACAGGCCAACGGGAGTGACACCGAGGTTAAGTTAAGCAGGAAGAGCTGTGTACCACCATGCTCTTAGAGACCTGAAAGGAAGCTCTGCAAGCCAATGGTTGTGGAGTTTCTATGCAGGCATCATCAGAGCAGCCACAGACAAGCATTATTCAGTCTTCAGCTTTCCTCTTCCTGAGGCACGGGACCTGAAAATCCCAAGCTTCCGATCGACGGTGGCTCTTTCTGGTGGCCCGAGACTGCCTTCATTGCAGCAAGGATGCTTCTGCCTCCCATAATTGTGAGGAGTTAGAAGCTCTGCGTCATGAATGATGATGAAATATGTCTAACAAATATTTTCCCTTCTTCCCTTTCACCCCCAAATTACAGGAGTCTAAGGAGCTCTGCACCAGGAACCAGGATGAGTAGAAACCAAATCAGAGATGAGAACAAAACTACAGATTTGTTTCACAGAGCGTACCACGCTCCTGTACTCACTCCAACAGCCCACGGATTCTGCTCCCCTGGAGAAGCCTAAGTCAAGCACACTTCTCAGTTGTGCCTGGGCCTTCCCTCTTCCATGACATTGCTTACGTTTTCTTTCATATAAACAACCAATGGAGGCCATGCTAACATTCCTAATACATTGTATGAATATAAGAATCTCTTATTAATTACTGCTGATTAGCCAAAAGGCAAATATTTAATTAAACCTTGAGAGATAATGAAATTGCACATGAATTATCTATCTAAGAGCACACAGGTCTGTACGTTTCATTAAAATGCTTTAACTAATAATCTCATCTCCCATACCTAGGCTTTGTTAGCATAAGGAGATTTTTTTCAAGCATGTTTCCCTAGAGGGATGCCCCTAGACCGCTCCCATCCCTACCTCCACTAAAGCCGTGTGTTTGTTGACTTGTTACTTTGTAACTCATTCATGTCCCATTGGAGCCACTGCTAATCACACCATCACAGACAGACATTTTGTTCATTATCTTTAAATGAATATCCTCAGGAGTAGTGACTGACCTGTTTGAATAACAGTGAAGCTTCTAGAAAGATTTGTCTGGAAGATGAACAGTGCTCAGGCTTGGGTCAGTTTTCCTATGTCTCTGTTTTCTAATATTATGTTCGATGCTTCTGGCGGAGGATTTATTTCAGGCGAGACAACATTGTGATGTTTGCTGAAAGGGTTTCTAGTGCTTATCCCAAGTATGCACATGGATTTTTATTTGGTTTATTAAGGATTGTGTCAGACTTTTCACTGCTCTAACTCGTGGGGAAATGTATTTTAGAGATGATTTATTTTAATTCACATTTTCTGAGGTTTCAGTCTGTAGTTACTAGAACCACTGATTTTATGCTTCTGGTGAGGCAGAGTGGTGCGGCAGCAAGAGCGGATGACAAGATGCTGCACTTCAAAACAGACAGAAAGCAAAGTGTAGGGACTTGGGTAAGATACCGTCCCAAAGCACCTGTCCTCAGACTTCTTTCCTATAGTGAGGCCCAATTTCTAAAGCTTCTAGGACATCCCCAAATTATAACATAAGCCATAAAGCAAACCCTTAACTAGGAGTCCAGAGTAGGGAAGTGCATAGTCAACTCATAACAAAGATGCAGCAAAAAAACCAAACACTTCCATTGTGCTCAAGCACAAACAGAGCTGACTGAGTTCCAGAACTCCAATTGATGCCTCAAGATATTGTTACTAAAGAGGATGAGTCAGAAAGCTTCCATGGGGAAAGCCCAGGACAGAGCAACCAGCCTCAGGGGTTAAAAAAGAGAAGCAATGACTATTCACTTTTGTCACTGATGAAATGCCACCTTTTCTACCACTTCTTGGTTTTTACCCTAATCTATCCTTTTCATGATGCCAAAGGGGGATGGGGCACATTCATAGTCGTATCCTTTTTATTAGAGCTCCACAGCCGTATATTGACTCTTTTTGTCCTTCTTTGAGTATTCTGTCTTAGGAATTTCTAATGCCTGGGACATGCTGGCCTACATGTAGGTTTCCTTCCTGCATTTGATGCTGCTCTTTCCAAATTCTGGCCACTCTTCCTCTGCTGCTGCTCAAATGTATATCTATGCAATGGAGATTTGTGGATTATCATCTTCATAAGTAGCTGTCCATCTCTGCGGCCAGATGGCATTTCTGGAGTGCTTGGCACAAGGATGATCTTTGGCCACAGAGCCCAGGTAGCATGGACACTGCATATGGTACTCTGCTGTAAAACTCGTTTCTCCTCTAAACAAACTGATGGGATAAACTAGATGATGGCCTATAGGTCGGCTATCAGGATTGTTCATGCAGCTTGGGCCAGTGCTGGCACTCTACAGGATTAGAAGCATTAAACCATTAATTGGGCTGGAAACAAAACCTCAGCAAGGCTCAGAGTTAGACATATTCCAACTCATTTAATCTAACCAGAAGTCACATGACATATACTCATGTGCTGGGCCACAATAAACTACATATGCCACATTGGTCCCTTAATGATAAAGCTAGTGATGTCTTAGGTCATGCAAGCACTTTAAACTAAGATAGCTATAGCTGTCTGAGTTTATGTAAGCACACTATTATATTTGCACAATAATAGAATTGCCAAGCTGAACCTTCAGATTGTGAGCCTATCTTTAAGCAAAGCACAACTATCTTTAATATTGTAGGTCTTTAATTATGCATGTTATTTTAATTGTATAAATAGCTCTGATGCCTTCTAATATAAAGCTGGCATCAACATATTGAAAATATTTTGAGTACACAACTGAAATGATTTTTGTACGAATAATGCTTGCGATAAAGGTCCCTAAATTTGTGCTTATTCAATGCCCAATGTTCATGTCAGTTATTCTATTGTGTACCTTAGATTTAACTCACCAGTCTGCACTGCATAGTTAGAAGGCACAGAATAATGATTCCTCTTTATGCTGACTAGATAAAGAGATTGACCTCAACTCATGATCCTATTCCTCAACCTTTGGCATGAGTCACACCTCCCACCAATCACAATTCGTTTTATTGTCTCTGTCATTACACATCTGTTTATTTACTCCAAATGTCTTTTATGGGGCAGACATAGAAAGTTCCAGTCTGTGGGGAACTGAGAGTTGAGTCCTTACATACAGTCTTGGCCAGAGCAAACAGACATTTCCAAGAAGGAGACCAACCTTGTCACCTACCAACATACCTGTAACACTAGCAGAGATAACGTTTCCAACGTTCTCTTCCTGTCTTCTCAGAAATGTGATGTTAGAAATCCCGAGAAGTGTCCACTGGTTCCAACTGTGGGCTTGACAGAGGAGTGACACTTTAACAGCTTTGCTGTGACATTTCTCTTTGATCTGCAACTTCGGAAACTGAGCTGCTGAGTTAAATGATTCTTGTTGGAGTGGAAGCTCACAACTACCACATTGGGAACAAATACACAAATGTGAAATAACAGTTCATCTAGAATATTTGGAGGTGAAGACTGAAAAGACCCAAAAGTAAAAACGTGATCATTTCCATAACAAGGTAAATGCAGAGTGGAGCTGCTTCCTGGGTGACCCCAACCCGCTTCAGGAGGGAGTGCCAAGGGAGCCCAAATGAGCCTCTGACCAGCAGGACTCCCTCAAGTTAAATGCAGAGACTTTTATTCTGAGTGCACTTATTTAGACTGAAAATGGAAACGTGTGACTGCAAGGCAGATCTCATTCATGCATAATTGAAGCACCCAAGGGTAAAATACCGAGGCACAATAGCTGACATCTGATAAAAAGAGAGTAGGGAAAAAGGAGAAGTTAAAAACAAGATACAAGACCCTGGGGACTGTGAAGAGGAATGCCTGACACAGGCCAAGTAATCTCAAATAAAAATATCCAAATTATCAGACAATGCAAACACAAAGACAAATGCATGGAAGAGACGTGAGGGCTGGAGAGACAGAAAGTGCTTAGACTATCAAACGCTCCAGGAACATGTCACTAGTTAATGAAACTCTTACTCTAACAGAATGCCGCTGTAATCATCTTCTGGAAGCTTGGTCATGCAGAGTCACACCTTGTTTAATAACAGGGATGCATTCTCTGGAGTGTGTTGTCTACTGATTTCTTATTGTGCAAATACTGGACGATGTGCTCATACAAATGAAGACAGCTACAGCATCACTGGGTCATATGATCTCATGGGTCCACAAGAATTTTCATGGACCGTTGTTCACTCAGATATAATGGTATAGCATATGACTCTATGTAGGAACTAAACAGAATCAAGCAAAATTAAATTAAACCCTCAAATCATTGTCTTTGAATAAGTTATAGCCAAAATGGCAGTACACTATATATTATAAAGTCCATGTTTAGCCCATGGGACATACATATGCATAAATATTATAATTTTCTTAATTTACTTTGAGAATACACATGCTATATTCTATGTGCTTCTACTATACAGGAGAACATTTATTTTTCTGTATTATAACTGTTTAAAACTATCCTTTTCATCTGGGAATCAAATGAAGGAGACCAAGTTGAGAAAATTAGGTTACTTTGGTTCTAGTATCATTAATAAATTTTATATTCAGGGGGCTGGAGAGATGGCTCAGTGGTTAAGGGCAGTGACTGTTCTTCCAGAGGTCCTGAGTTCAATTCCCAGCAACCACATGTTGGCTCACAACTATCTCTAATAGGATCTGAAGCCCTCTTCTGGTTGTTTAAAGACAGTGACAGTGTACTCACATACATCAAACAAATAAACAAATAAATACATCTTTAAAAATTTTTTATATTCAATTCAACCTCACTGGTGGGCAACCTTCCCATCTGTATGGGAAGAGACAGTGACTTTCAACCTTGACAGCCTTTTTAACAAGGGAATACCACGACTTAAGAGATACTATGCTCACACTCAACAGTTTCTTTCTACCAGTTTCATAAGGTCTTCTTTTTTCCCCCTTGGTTTATTTTGCTAGTGTCCATGAACACCAAGTGCCCAGGCCCATCTGTGTCTGTGCCCATCTGGTACCCATGCTCACTCTGTACCCATGCCTGTCTAGCATCCATGTTCCTCAGTGCCCATGTCTGTGTTGTGACCATGCCTGCCCAGGGCCCATACCTGTTTAGTGTCCATGCCTGTGAATTTACATCAGAAACAAGAAGAGAAGAATCAGTGCAATGACTCATCGCCTCTCTACCTCTGCAGGACCCTTAAGCAAACAGAGAGCAGTGCCTAGATTAGAACCAAGATGCTTAAATATCTCTCTGAACTCCCCTTTCCCTGGCAAACATATTCCTTCTAGTTTTGCCTGACTTGTATTCAAAGTTACTCTGAGGACTCATACATTTTCCTACTCTGTTCCCTGCCTAAGAGACCTGAAAAAACAGTTTTGACTTCCCAAGAATAAAGTCTTCACATTGACATCTGCGTTTGCAAAAGATTTTAATGGCAACAAATCCAGGTGAGGAGAGAGAGAGAGAGGGTATTCACCTTATATCCTAATTTTCCAGTTTCCAAAATGAAATTAAGAATGCTCTGTTCAGCCAGGCAATGGTGGTACACCTCTAATCCCAGCACTGGGGAGGCAGATGCAAGTGGATCTCTGAGTTTGAGGCCAGCCTGGTTTGACTGAATTCCAGGACAGCTAGAGCTACCCAGAGAAACCCTGTCTCAAAAAGAAAACAAAACAAAGCAAAACAAAACACAAACAACACCCCCCAAACAAACAAACAAACAAACAAAAACCCAAAATCAACAACAAAGAATGAGCTTTTGTGCAATATACATGGAACTTGTAATAAAGTAAATCAAGGCAAGTTTTAATCCTCCCCTACCTCTCAGAGCACACTCAATGAAAACATCTCCAATTCAAAGAAGATAAAAACTCTTTTGTTCCACTCTTCCAGTGACAAACCTAAACCTGGAAGAAAAGATTATGCATAGCTCTAGCAACTAGAAAAACCCAAGAAAATGTGTAAGTTTACCTAGCCCCAAACATAGCACTTATAGGTTATGTTAGACCTAGTGACTGTGGTATTCTCTTGGTCTCCTGGCCAAGAGATGATGATGTGTCCTTTCTTGTATGAAGCTGCATCACTGCTCAAGTGGTGAGTAGCCAGACCTTCAGCAGTTACTCTCAGTGTATAAGTAGCTGTGGGTTCATCCCTAGCTCACACTTTTGGCAATACAAGAGAGGAAAGGGAAAAGCAGACAGGGAATATCTTTGGTAGAAAGAGCCTGAGACATACATAAGTAATCTCTTTTCTCCTGGTGAGGACTTTTACTTCACTATCTTCAGTGAAAGGCCACTTTTGCTTAAAACATTTTTAAAGACAAAATGTATCTCTTGGGAATTGGTCCCTAGGATTTCAGGACTTCTGAACCCAGAACACAGTGTGAATGTGTGTGTGTGTGTGTGTGTGTGTGTGTGTGTGTAATCAGCTTAGTTTTACCTATGAGTTGTTTTATTATTCATGTGGAAAATCAAGCCCTATTTCAGAACTACTGAGCCAGAATTTGTAGGTTTGAGTACAGATATTTGTTAACACTTTGACTATCTGCTCAAAAATGAAAGTATCTTTAAATACCTACTGTATTCATTTGGAGCTATGACATTTAATATGGTTAGTATAACATGAATATTTGTGAATGTATTTATCTTAATATTATTGTAATATAGTATTTTTATGGAAAATGAACTATTTTTAATGTAAATGTTTACATTTTTGCTTCTTTCAATTTTCTAAAATCCTATGGAAAATCTTTTTTAAATTTAAATCAATGAACTACTAAATTAAAATACTATCCATTGATTGTCCACTGAAACCATTAGAGCATGCTTCTGTCAGAAATCCTATGTAGCATTAAGAATGTAAGCAGATGCCTAGGTCCAGTAAGCACACAATGTCATAAAGTAATAGATTGTTTGCCAACAGCTTGTGAAATCCCATAGTGGTGGCTCTTAGACCTATTGCCTAATCCAACTGAGATTTCCCAAAATAAATATACTGGAGTCTAAAAATTGTTCCCAAGGCCAAGAAAGCACTAGGCTGCTTCTTTGTTAATAAATGCATTTGTTTAAAATCATGTAATATAACACAATGAAACATCCACACTGAGAACTCAACCTGTAGTGGAAAGGAAGAGGGGGATGGGACGATATGGAGAAGACGACCAGGGATGAAAATGAGCATAAGCAACTGACAAAGACAGAACGGTTGAGTCCAGAAGACCACGCTCATGGCCATGGATGATCTGGAAGACCATGTTCATGGCCATGGATGATCTGGAAGACCATGTTCATGGCCATGGATGAACTGGATTGGAGAAACAAACAGAACTGTATTAGTTATCAGGACTTCCCTGAGAAGCAAACCACCAAAGTACATGAAGACATTTATTAGAGTATCTGAAATCACACAAGACTAAGACTGTCACAGTGCCTCCTGAATGCTGCAGAGCCAGGTGCATCGGTGGGTTCTTAAAAGAAGCAGCTGCAAATCTTAGATGAAGGGAAAATGCAATGACATAACATCTATCCAAGAATGAAGGCCCGAACACTCCTGCAGACTTTTGGACTCAGTCCACGTTAAACGTTAAAGAATCTGGAGTCTGATATACTTAGGCACCAGAAAAAAAAAAAACCAAAACCAAACAAACAAACAAACAAACAACAACAACAACAACAACAACAACAACAAAAAAACATACCCACTCAACAAGCATAGACACGGGAGCTCCTGATCACTGCTTTCTTGGTACTCCAAGTCCCCAGTTCATTGGAAAGCACAGGTTATATTTGGAATACATCTTCCTTACCCAGTTTGCTTTAACACACACCTGTTTTCTCTAGAAATACCATTACAGTAGCCACCGTGTGTGTTTCCACAGTTCTAGGCAGTCTACAATCCAGTCAAGTTGGCAGCCAAAACCAACCATCAAAACCATAATCTATAGCTCATTTATAGCTATTATATCGCAATGCTAGGTGTTGATAATCTTCAAAATTCTGTCAATAAAATGGAGAGATATTTTAAGAAGGGGGAGAGAAAGATGGTCACAGGTCTCTAGCTAAAGCTTTTCCAACTCCAATTAGCCTTCTAGCCTTCCTCTTCTAATTCATCTGCTCTTGGGCAAGACGACGAAATTTTCTAAATCTCAGTCTGTTTACTGACATTTTGAGGTTGCTAGGAGTTGGTATGTAACAATGGAAGAAGGATTCAATAGAATGATTTGTATTAAGTACTGTCTGCATAGTCATTGTTAAGTCAAGGGTGGAGCTTAGGTCTAAGAATAATATAGATTAATAAAAGGAAATATTTTATTCAAGTTAATTAAATCTTATTACAAAAATAAGTCAGATGCTGATGTTAGAGAATGACCCCATTTCCCTTAGGTGGATAGTATTGGGTCTTTTAAAGAAACCTTGGAATGAAAGGGAAAATTTTCAGAACGAGAGAAGAGTTTAAAATCTAACATTTATTGAATGGAATGTTAATACTCCATGAATTTATTGTTAAGTAGGATAGAAATTGTATCATCCATAGAATAAAAGAGATGCATTTACAATAGGGACAGAAGAAACTAAACCTCTTTTCTATTTGACTGTAACTCTGGCTGCCAAGAGAGTTCCTTCCCAAAGTAAGTGCTGTCTAGGCCATTACCCAGGCAACCCCAGCTCTGCCCTCCTTCTTCTTCATCCTGGGGATCAAATCCAGGGTCTCACACTAGGCATAGACCATTAGGGAGCCATATTTTTTAACCTGAGAAGAACTATGCTAACAACACTCTGCAAGATACAGGTATATAGATTTATATTAATATCAGTGTGTAACCCAGAGTGGCAAGTGGAAATGCTCTCATAATGAAATAAAATATATGTGGGTTTGAGTCCCTTTAAAGCACCACAGCGGCCATATCCAGAGTGTCCCTAAGAATGTCTGGGAATATTAGCACACAGTATTTATTTGTTTATTGCATGCCAACATTGCCACAAAGGGCACAACAACATCCAATCAGAATTGGAGGGTGTAGACAGCATGGAACGGGAAGAAGCTGAAGGCCTAGTGGTAGAGTTCATGTTTAAAAGGTACTTAAACCCTAGCAATATCCAGCCCCAGGCATGCATATGCACGCCTGTGTGCATGTAAGTCATTACAGCATGACAGAAGGACCATGGGAGTACACTATACACCAAAGTATGTAGAAGACAGACTAGAAATGATGCAGCAACAGCTAGCATAGCGGTGAAGTGATGCACACACGTGAAGAGTCCAACACACCCATGTGTAAGGCCTGCTAGTGTGAACAAATCCTTATCTCATGGATATGACCCTTACATGTAATAATGGGTTAATCTGGGTTAATAAGACTTTACGACTTGGAGAACTAACAAAATATTATCAGCCTGTAGCAATAAGGTTATGTGGTTTTCAGCAGACTGTGTTTCTGAAGCCAAACAATGGCCAGGCTCAGTCCCTCTATAGAATGTCCATTCTGAGCAAAAGACAGAAAATAAAAAGATTTTGGTTGCTGTCATGTCCTTTTCTTCCTTTCAAAGGGGAGGTTGGCCAACATATACCAAGAAATTGTAAATATTTGCACAACCTTTGTGCCATAAAATGACAGAAAGTGAGATGTAAGTTAGCAAAGTTCTCCAATGCAGAGAGCAGCCTGGAGGAGCCCAAGTCTCTGTGAGCTGTGAGAGACCACGTGCTTCATCCTCCCCCCCCTTCCCCCCCTGCTCTGGCTGAGTGTGCCTTTGGAACAACTATCCTTCAGAGCCTGGATCACTGAGAACATTGCAGGCGGTGGACTGGAAGAGCAAGCTGAGTCTGGAACCTGAGTTACTGCCCACTCAACTGTCATCAACTGGCCAATTTAACTCGGCACTGCCATTTGGACTCACCCTCCCATTTCTTCTGTCTGACTTCATGACATTTCATTTATAATGCTCATATGCATTGTGCAAGCAGTATCAAACAACAGCATCAAACCAAGCCTAACCTGAGAGAGATATGTGTCTGCATTCTCCCCTTTCCATTATTGGTTAGTATTAGCCATGTGTGCACACAGTACATACACAGCACCCCACCCCACCATTGGTTTGAGGGGCAATTTGGCTTGTTATGTTCATTCAAATGTTCCAATTAGTTTGGTACTTTCATAATTATGTATAATTCAGTTTGCATTTATGCATGAAATGTTTATTCCCATAATTGTAACAAGCACTTAAATTAATTACACTATAACCTCTTGATTCTATGGGCCAACTGTTGAGTCTTTTTCTTACTATTTTAGAGTCTTGCCTTTTTATTTTTGAATCTTCCCTCAGCCTTTGATGTGTTGTTTCTTCTCCTTGTTTGTCATTCTCTGTGGAATAGTCTCAGAATCATTTGCAGTTTTCTTTTATGATGGAATCTTTGCATTTTAACCGTTGTCTGGAGATAGTTTCTTCCTTGTGAAATATCAGTTTTAATAACAGGAAAAGAAAAATGCTATAAATCTGTACTAACCACGTAAAGCCGAGGTCTCTGAGAGACTGATTAACATGGAGACTCTACACAGGTTTCTCAATAATTAGAGATGTGCTTGCCTGGGACTGTGACTGCTCTGGCCTTGAAGCTGTGTCCCAGGGCAGCCAGCAATTATTACAGCCTGCGGTACATCTCTTATATTCTACGCCTCTAGCTATTGAAGCGCTTCTAAGCTAAAGCTCTCTTAATTTCACAACAAGTTAACATCACCCTAGATAAGCCACACTTTTCTGCTAATACCTTTGGTCCTTGGTTGGGAGAGGACCCTTGGAGAGAAGGCAATTAGAAAGTCCTAATCTGTGGCTCCTCCACCCATAAAAGGTTAAGAACATTCTGGTCTCTGATTATATGAGCCGAGCAAAAGGCAGATCCAGCCTCCCCCAGAGCCCTAGCTAACCACCTCCCCTGTCAGCAAGTGACCGATCTCTTCTGAGTAGAGGAAAAAGTTGGCTCTTTAATTGATGGCTTAGGCATTTATTTATGTTTATATTCTTAGTATGCTACAGTAGCAAATATGGCATGGAAAAGATTGTCATTTTTTTTTCTTGTTTTAGGTACAGTCCACAGCAGCCTATGAAAAGGCAATGATTGCTGAACACTATGATTTTATAAGAAAACCATGAGATTTCTGATCATCGGCAATAGCAACAGAACTCTTTTGGATGTCCGATTGACAATTGGCCTTGGTATAATAAAGCAGTTTATGCAAATGAGATGTCCATACACTGTGGGCATACTTTGCAATATTTAATTACCTCATATCAATTGAGTGCTAATGAAATCTGACTCCGTGGTTAAGCTTACACACGCATGAAGCTTCTGCTTATAAGCAGGCAACACCATAATATAACTGAAAAGAGAACGTGACGCTTGTGACGTAGCTGCCCCAATGGTTGGCTATTCTCCTTTGTCTTCCAGGCTCCTCTGTCTGCTGCTTAGCCTGGCTGACAATCACGTGATACCCAAAAGTTCTTTGAACTGGAACAGGCTAGAAGACTTAGTGAAGAAACAGGAAGACTAAAGAAAGAGCTTGAGAGCACAGGAGAAGACTACTGGCGTGGGGCAAGCCTGAGCACTTCCAGCTCAGTTTGGATGGGAAAGAATCATGATTTGGGTTAAAGCTGAGCGAGTTGCACCGATCAGTTAAGCTTGCCCTACTGTCCCATGTAGAAGGAAGTGAGAAACATTAATTTTCGTCACTTGGAGAAATTAAAATCATCCACTGCAAATTGCGTTCGATACATTGGCTGTGAATAAAATCCAAATTATTACATTTAAACATTAGTATGTAAAGCCATTGGATTTATCATGCACTTCATACATATGTAACATTATCCAGCTCTTACCTCTCCCCACTGGTTTTCTTTTTTTTTCCAGCTAGCCCCGATATCTGCCTTCATGTCACATGTATTCTGTTAACCTCTCTTCCCACCACTTGGCTTTAGGTCACACACTGGCTCCTCATGTCATAGGCCCCAACAACCAAATAAGTTTAAGAAAGGCTACTTCCTCTTTGTGTCCCATCTGAAAACTTGAATTCAGCTCACCACATCTTTGAAAGATAATTATGATCATCTATGTTTAAGCTCACGTGCAGCTGTATGTCCACTGAGATTAATTACTAATATTGATAGATATTTCTATGAACATAGAATACATGAGATTCCTCTCTGTATGAGCTAAGCTGACGAGAGAGCACCTCTGTCAGGAAACAGGGGTGCTCATCCCAACACCACGTGACCCTGGGAAAGTTACATAAGCTCTACAGCTCAGTTTCCATGTTTGCAAAGTGGAGAGAGCTTCCCTTGTTTCTTTATCTGCCCAGAACTGCTAAGAGTGACTGGAACAACAGGGGTGTGGCCTGAGAACAAGACAGAATTCTGAAAATGTAACCAGTTATTATTCTCACCATTTGGAAATGCTTTGAAATACATGAAACTCAGTAGCAAGTATGAGATGGGTGAAGTGGACATTGGAAGCAAAGAGGGGCTGGATATGGGCATAGCAGTCACAGAGTGCTAGCAATGACTGTGTGGCTTATAGTTGCCATGTGTTTTCTCACATCTTTTTGGAGAATAAAGCAACCCGTCAGCTTTTGAGCTGCATCTGGGCTCTTATTTAAAAGCTGGTCTGGGCAGGGGCAGCTGCTGGTTAAATGTACTTCTGAAGTAAATAACTTTGTTTAGGGGTTAACTGGTAGGGGCCACAGCTGGGCTATAGTACCCCACTTAAACTTCAAACATGACATGTTCATCAAAGTGGTCCAGTTAAACACCATTTACCACCAGCAGAAGATAAATATCATTTGACCTGTTCAGTTCACTTCCTGAGGACCAGCAGGACTCTGCCCTCGCAGGCCACCATAGTGAATGACACCTAAACTGCATTTTAAACACTGAACTCCTCAAATGAATCTCACTCTGCTTTCTATTTCTTTTTCTTTTCTTTTTTTGTATTTATTTCATTTACATTTCCAGTGCTATCCCAAAAGTCCCCCACACGCTCCCCGCCACCACTACCCCCCCCCACTCCCACTTCTTGGCCCTGGGGTTCCCCTGTACTGGGGCATATAAAGTTTGCATGACTAATGGGCCTCTCTTTTCACTGATGGCCAACTAAGCCATTTTCTGATTCATATGCAGCTAGAGACACGAGCTCCAGGGGGGTACTGGTTAGTTCATATTGTTGTTCTACCTATAGGATTGCAGATCCCTTTAGCTCCTTGGGTACTTTCTCTAGCTCTTCCATTGGGGGCCCTGTGATCCATCCAATAGCTGACTGTGAGCATCCACTTCTGCGTTTGCTAGGCCCCAGCATAGTCTCACAAGAGACAGCTATATCTGGGTCCTTTCAGCAAATTCTTGCTAGTGTATGCAATGGTGTCAGCGTTTGGAAGCTGATTATGGGATGGATCCCCGGATATGGCAGTCTCTAGATGGTCCATCCTTTCATCTCAGCTCCAAACTTTGTCTCTGTAACTCCTTCCATGGGTGTTTTGTTCCCAATTCTAAGAAGGGGCAAAGTGTCCACACTTTGGTTTTCGTTCTTCTTGAGTTTCATGCGTTTAGCAAATTATATCATATATCTTGGGTATCTTAAGTTTCTGGGCTAATATCCACTTATCAGTGAGTACATATTGTGTGAGTTCCTTTGTGATTGGGTTACCTCACTCAGGATGATACCCTCCAGGTCCATCCATTTGCCTAGGAATTTCACAAATTCATTCTTTTTAATAGCTGAGTAGTACTCCATTGTGTAAATGTAGCACATTTTCTGTATCCATTCCTCTGTTGAGGGACATCTGTGTTCTTTCCAGCTTCTGGCTATTATAAATAAGGCTGCTATGAACATAGTGGGCATGTGTGCTTCTTACCGGTTGGAACATCTTCTGGATATATGCCCAGAAGAGGTATCATGGGATGGCTTCTATTTCTTAAAATGAAATTATTTAAAAGACAACTATTAAGCAATTATGGACTTGTATCTGCTGCTCATTAGTAGTAAAAACAGTCCAAAGAGGGGAAAGGTCACTAATATATAGAAATTCAAACACTCTTCCAGGCTCTTGCTTACAATCAGGGGAGATTGGCAATTAGAACAAAGTAGTGTGATTTAGATGGACAATACAGTTTGCTTTGCTTTTCTGTAGTCATATTCAGGGATCCTAATAAATGAAAGAAGATGAGACTAACACACACACACACACACACACACACACACACACACACACAAGTTCTTGACTTTTGTGTCTGATTAAATGATCATTTAGAACACTGACACAATAGGATCAACCTCTCAGCATCAGCTTAGTCCCGTTATAATGCAGACCCAGTGTCTCCCGAAGGCTGATGCTTTAAAGGCTTGACCATCCCCCCCCCCCAGGTTATCACGACTTGTGAGTATGGAACCTTGAAGATGAAAAACATCTTTTAAAATGAAGGCAAACTTATAACAATTTCAAATAATTGAAATTTGAGAGCTTTGATCTACATGAGACTTGAATACATGGTAAAGTCGTTCCAGACACATGAAATCACACAGAAGCGTGGATCTCCATGAAAGAGGCTCTGGAAAGTCCTGGAAATTGGGAGCACAAAGGTAAATTAGGATTTTTTGGTTTGCATCTTAATTTCTTCAAAATCATTCAACTGTTAAACAAGTAATTATATGTAATAAGGTTTGTAACAATACTACTAGTGGTGGATCTAGGCCAGTGGAAGTGTGTGTAAGAAGTTTAAATTGAAGTGATACAAGAGAATTCAAGGCTGGATAGACTGAACTGAACTGACTTAAGGCTGCCTAAAGCACTGCAATCATGAGGACCTGACTTGGATTCTGCAGACATAATTCCAAAGCTGGTGAACCAGTGACAGGCTGATCCCTGGGGTCACTGCACAGCTAACCTCAAGTTCATGTGTGCCAGGCTGCAGAGAGACCCTGCCTCAAAATTCAGGGTAGATAGCTCTTAAGAAATGACGCAGGGCCTGTATTCTGATCTCCATATGCACCCACAGATTCATGTGAAACACACCTGCCCCCAACAGCAACAACAACAACAAAAACACATCTAGAAATGCAGAAGCAAGCCATGAGAACTAAGAACATACTTGTGCATTGTAGGCTTATGATGGATGTCTGGCTACTTGTGGTGGTCCATGCATTTAATGCTAGCACCCAAGAGGCAGAGGCAAACACATCTCTGAGTATTCAAGGTCAACCTGGTTGAGATTGTGAGTTTCAGGCCAGCCAGAGCTACACAGTAAGACTCTGTCTCAAACAAACAGAAAGAAAATAGGCATATTTAGAAATGAAAACAATTCCTATAAATAATTTGTTAAAAATAAATAGCTCAATCTAAAAATTGGACCAAAGTTTTCAACACACTTCCCAAATGAAAGTATAGAAATGCCCAATTAAAAACATCAAAAACTGTTTAATGTTGCTGGTTGGTGGTCAGGAAAATGTAAATTTCAGCTGTAAAGAAGTATGGCTTCCAACTCACTAAAATCAGTAAGAAGTTTTATAAAGCAAATAACACAAATATTCATGAAGATGTCAAGCCACTGGGATGCTTATCCATTGCGAGCTGGAAAGGAAAACCATTCAACCAAGCTGGAAAAAACCCTTTTTGCTATTTCAGATAAAACTAACGACCTGTCTTACAACTCAGCAACTCTAATTGACAGCATTTACTCCAGACAAACGAAGATGTGTCCGTGAGAATATGTGTGCACTCTTTGTGGTAATGTTTATATGCATTTCAAACTGGAAACAATTCAAATATCCATCAATTTAAGGATAGATAAGTAACAGGCTATTCATATGATATTTAAATTGGCAATAAAAACAAATGAACTACTGCGCACATTCAGTAGCATCTATGAATTTCAAAGCCATATCAAACGAGAGATGCCAGAGTAAAAGAGGGCTTAGCTGTGAGACTCTGCACCTATGAGGCTTTCAAATGGGGAAGACCAATCTGTGGTGTGGGGTTAGTAATGAAGTAGCTTCCGTTGGGTGAACAGAAATTAAGTGCTTATAAACACAAGTGGGATTTCTGACAAAATGGAAAATTTGCAACTGATATTAAAGGTGTGACTGCACAGGTGTATGCATTTGTCACAAGTCACTGAAGAATTTTTATGCATATTTATTTTACTATTTGCAGATTTACATCCACAAAGCCAAGTTGATATTTCAGTTAACAAATACCAATGTTTAACTTCATGTATCTTTATATTAATATTTAGTTTTATATTATGGAAAATATTCCTATTAGTATATTTAAATTTTCTTGAGACAAATGCACTAACTTTTAGTTGTGATTATCATAGACTTACAAGTACATATAACCCAGTTATAAGGTTTTGAATCTTTGTCCTGACCCTGAGTTCCTTTCGTCCTCTGTTGGTCCTTGGCAGCCAATTTCCACCAATCCGATGCCTAAGACAGAGCTTACAGTGCTGCAGTGTTCGCTCTTCCTCCCGGGTTAACGCTTTGGTCATTGTGGTAGTCAGCAGATGCGGGTGATGAGCTACACAGGAAAGAGGGCTCCGTTCTGGCTCACAGCTTAAGGTGTTCCAGACCGTGACCTGTTGACCCTACCACTCTGTGCCTGTAACAAAGCAACAAATCATGGTGGGAGCACACAGCAGGCCCAGGAAACAAAGGGAAGAAGAATAGGAAGACCCAGATCTCATAATCTACTCTGTAGGCACTCCTTATCCCCCGCCCCCGCCCCCACCCCCCCACCCATGATCTAACTTCCTTTCTCACAGCCTCGACTCTTAAAAGTTCCATCATTTTCCAGTAGAGCCAGTTTTCGGGTCAACTCTTTAGCACACAAACCTTTGGGGGACATGAGAACCTAGAGTTATTATCACTTTGCTTTAATGGAGTACTGGCAGCTCATGCAATCAATATGACTTCATGTTTACAAAAATTAACAGTTTACTGTCATGGGGACCTTCTCCTTGTGTAGCCATGTAGGTACCTCTGTTAAGAAAACAGTTTCCAGACAGTTAGAACAAATCTGGAAGGTAACTCCAAGCTGTTTCTAAGCACTGACCAGAACACAGCTTGCTTAAGATGAGCCTAATTTCAGTTGGGCAAACTTTAGCACCTGTAATTGTCTCAAGTTAGAGATCATTTGAATGTTAGAATAAGCATAAGGTTTTAGGGCCTTTCAAAAAGGTTTTAATTTTTTTTTTTACTAACTTTTCCCTACTTGCATCTTGGTGAAATGAGTTGTTTTAAGTGAGAAACAATATTCTAGGGCAAATGCCATCCTGCCTCACCCTTAGCTGTTCAGGATAGCATGAGAGGTGCTGGTAATTATGCCAAAAGGTGACTTCTCCATCTGCTGTGCATGAGCACACCACACTTCCTGAGACACTTATAAGACCACAATATCTGGGCACCCCCATCCTCTCAAGAGAAAATGAAGTTAGTAAGAGGTACAACATGGCCACAGATTTTTGAAAGGCTTCCTGGGTGATACCCATGTACAGCAAACTTTGAAAACAAACCCATCTTTAAAAAGAAAGAGACACATACTCATAGGAGGTGGGAATTCCCTCTGTGTTGGAAACTTGAAATTGCCTGAAGAGTTTTGATGGGAACTATAACTGTGATGCTATAAGGTTCAGCTGGAAAAAAAAACTTAGAGACTTTTATGATGAATTTAAGTGGAAATGATTCTGGAATGTTAAGTGTCTTACAAATCACAAGGAAGGTTCGAATATCAGACCGTTAATTGAGTTTTAGAAACAACTTTGAAGGAACCCTCTTGGCTCCCAAGCCCAGTACCACAGAGAGGAGGGAAGGAGAGCACCCTCCCCTTTCAGCACTGGCTGTGGTTGGGAAACCTTGCAGGAACACACAGGCACTTCCAAGTCAGGCTCACGAGGTGCACAGCAGCTTTCCTTCTGAGAGGAATTTCCTAGAGGGAACCCCATGTGGGTAGAAGGTACAGTAGACAGGCTCTTCTGGAATCTTCTGGAGCAAGGGTGCCTGTTTGTACTCCATGTGTTCCATCAGTGCGGTGTTGGGATATAAGAGCACTATTTTCAGAGAGTTTCTGTCATGATTAAATGAGTTAGGACTGTAAATTCATTCCCTGGGAATCAGCCTGCCATGCCTGACAGAGAAGCAAGGAAGTCAGAAAAGCAGCAGATAGGCAGACTTCAGATCTTTCCTTCCTGCAGTGTTGGATAGGCATGGCCACTGTAGACTCATGGGTTTGAATGCTTTGCCCATAGGGAGTGGCACTATTAGGAGATGTGGCCTTGTTGGAGTAGGGGTGGCCTTAGAGGAAGTGTGTCACCATGGGGGTGAGCTCTGACATCTTCTATGCTCAAGCTTTGTCCATTGTGGCACACACTCTCCTTCTGCTGCCTGAGGATCAAGATGTAGAACTCTCAGCTCCTCTCTAGCACCATGTCTGCCTGCAGACTGCCAAGCTTCATGACAATAAAAGACTTAACCTCTGAAGCTGTAAGTCAGCCCCAATTCAATGTTTTTCTTTATAAGAGTTGCTGCGGTCATGGTGTCTTTTCAGCAATGGAAACCCCATCTCAGACACTCTCCCTCTGACCTTCAAAACTTCCATTCTCCTCCCTGTTCTGTAGCAGACTACTTGCAATGGCTACTTCTCTGCCCACATTCCCAAGGGGACCAAGCTGACCCTGGTGAAACACTCCACTATCCTGCCTCCTACGAACGCCCTTAGCTTCCTTTCTACTCCACTCCCAATTCCTAAGTGTGAGTTTCCAATACCCAGAAACAAAATGTACCAGGACACCTCAGTAACTATACCTGGCAGGATACCAGAAGCATGACCTATCATCAGACAGCACATAACCATCACACTCCTAAGAACCATAGAGGGCAACAAAAAAATCACCCACCCCACAAAATCAAGATCAGATGTCGACATCTAGAATTACAATCATCCCAAACCCAGATGACTAGATGGCAGATACAAAAATCAGTAACAGCCAGGACAACAAGTCTCCACTAGAGCCCAGCAACTCTACAGTAGGCCCTGCAAAGTTCAACATAGCCTAAGCACAAGACAATGACTGTAAACAGCTTTACAAATATGATAGAGAGACTTAAAGAGGAAAGTAATAAATCTACTAATGGAATCTATTAAAACACAAACACCACAGACACACAGTGAAAGGAGATGAATAAAACAGTTCAGAACCATAGTAGAAGAATCAATAAAGAAGTCCCTTTATTATCTGAAGGAAATCTGGAATTAAAAATTCTGGAAACTTGAACAAGAACCTCAGAGGCACCCCTCACCAACAGACTGCAAGAGAGACTCTCAAGCATTAAAGATAAGATAGAAGAAATGATACCTTGGTCAAAGAAAATGGTAAGCCGAAGCAAGCCAAGGTACAAATTAGTCAGAAAATCTTGGATAATATGAACAGACCAAGAGTATGGATAATATAAATAGATAAATAGAGGAAGGAAAAGAAATCCAGGTAAAAAGAATGTATTTTCAGCTGGACAGTGGTGGTGCATACCTTTATTCCCAGCACTTGGGAGGCAGAGGCAGGCAGATTTCTGAGTTCGAGGCCAGCCTGGTCAACAAAGTGAGTTCCAGGACAGCCAGGGCTATACAGAGAAACCCTGTCTCGAAAAACCAAAAATAAAAATAAAAATAAAAATAAATGTACTTTCAAAAGAAATCTTAAAAGAAAATGTCCCTAAGTTAATTTCGGGGATACCTATCAAGGAAAAAGAAACACACAGAAAACAAAATAGACTGGACCAGAAAAGAAATTCCCCTTAGCACATAATAATTAAGACACTAAAGGTACAGATAAAAAAGAAATTAATGCTGCAAGGGAAAAAGACATAAAGGCAGACCTATTAGAACAATATCTGACTTCTCAATCGAGACTCTAAAAGCCAGAAAGGCCTAAACAGATGTTCAAAAAACTCTAAGAGACCACAGATGCTAGCCCAGACTGCTATACCCAGCAAAACTTTCAATCACAGTAGATGAAGAGAGTCATTCCATTTCCACAATAAAACCAACTTTAAGAAGTATCTATATATGAATCCATACTATAGAAGGAGCTAGAAGGAAAACTTTAACCTTAAGTGGTTGACCACACCCAAGAAAACATAAGAAATAAATAATCACAAACCAGTACATCAAAAAGGGCTTGGGGCACCATGACAGAAAAATAATTGAAATTAACAAACACTGTTAATTTATAACTCTTGCAATCAATGGTCTCAATTCCCCAATAAAAAGACAGACTAAGAGGGAGACAAGGGAGGGAATATGAAGAGAGACAGCCACAATTAAGGGTCATTTGAGTGATGATATGGAAAATTAATACACTAGAAGTTTACATACACACATGTATTTATATACACATGTGTGTGTGTGTCTGTTTGTGTGTGTGTGTGTGTGTGTGTGTGTGTGTGTGTGTGTGATTTAAGTGAAATTGCCAAATAACAGGGCGAGACAGAGCCCCGATTGGACATCGCTTCTCACCAAATGAAGCTTCCTATACCAGCACTGGCTTGCATCTAGTTGAGATGTTAGGCAGAGGTACCATGGGAACCCCAAACAACACAGGCTATTTCCAAGGTTATAGGTTGGTCTCTATAAGCTGATGGCAAGGCCTTATTGCTGAGAACAATGCCTGCACAACTTATTGAACACAGAGAAGTCAAGCTGGTGCCTACATAGAGCCTTCACCCCTATAGCTAGTGTTCTTAGTGATGGAAGGCACCCTGCAAGCTACCAAAGAAGAAAGGTTGCTGTTTACCAGCTCAGCTACAGACCCTTTGCTGTACAATGGGCTTCAGCCTGTAAGATATGCTAGTGCAGGAGTGGCAGGAAGCTTGTGGGAGTGATCAACCAGTATCTGATTTGATTTCAGGCCCAATCCATGAGATGGAATTCACACCTGATACTGCTTGATGGCCAAGAATCTCATACTACATAGCCCAGGGACCTGGAGAAAACCGAATACTACTGCTCTACTAAAGAAACACAGCAACAAAATGACTCCTAATGACATTCTTCTACACTCATAGATCAGCGCCTTGCTCAGCCATCGTCAGAGAAGCTTCCCCCTGAACCAGATGGGAACAAATACAGAGACCTGAGAACACTCAGCCCTAAATGGGATGCCTCCATCGAATCTCTCTCCTCGGAACTCAAGGAAACCTGTGAAAGAGGAGGCAAAAAGATGCTAAAAGCCAGAGGAGTTGGAGGACACCAGGGAAAGATGACCACAGAGACAGTCTCTGAGCCAGTGTGGTCTTGGGTATAGGTGATTTGCTCAGTGTGATGATTCAAGGCTTTAAGAGCAGAGCAGGAACAATGTGGCTGGGAGAGCATAGTTTTGACACTCAGCGCATGCAGGAAGGAAAGGCAGACTGTCTGCCTTGTGCTGTCAAATCCTGTCACTTCCACGAACTTGTCACGCAGCAGCACTGACTCAGTCTCCCTTCCTAAAGCGTAGTAGGTAGTACTTGCGCTTTTTTGCCTTAAGTGTTTCTAGAAGGCTCAGCCAAGATGAACTATTTGGAAGTCTTCCTTTAAAATTAAGATTGTCTTAGCAAGCAAACCAACAAAATTAAGTCAATCTCATACTTAAGCCGAGAGAGTCTTTTGTTTTAGAGTGATGATGGTCGGGGAGATGGAGGCAGACGACAAAGTGAAGAGGAAAGAGGCCATTCTGGTCAGGAGGAGCCCGGCAGGTGGGAAGGAAAGTGGTCCCTAATTCTCCAGCAGGAATAGCATCAACAGGCAGCTTTCATCCTCCTGGCAGGCGCAACACCGACCTTCCAGCGCTGTGGTCCCACAGGCAGTTCTGCAGATAGGCTCACTGCAGCTACTTCTCTGTGAAAGTATTTCCAAAGCCACTAATAAAAAGGTAACTCGCTCTGTTCGATGAGAGATGACAGGCACACCTTGGGATGAATGATGGGTAAAGAATTGTCATTTCTCAAAACCAGGCTATTATCCACTCGTGGTGCTTGGCACCTGTGGCTTGTTAGCAATTACACAGTGAAAGCAGACCCAATCAAAGCTGCCCCCCAGAGCCGTTTCTCTTGCAGCCTCGCCTCAGCCTCTCTCGACAGGGTTTCTGGGCAATCCAATGCAGATGCAAGAAGATGGTTTAAAATCAGCTTTATTTCCCTTCTGTAAAATTTCTCCTAAGTGTGACCTCATTGGCATTTACCCCAAGTTTTAAGAAGCTAGATAGTTACAGTCCTTTCAGTTATGATGATAGAGTTTGGACCAAAGGATTCAATACTGATTCAAATTGAAAAAGTTGCTCAGACCAAAATAGTGCTTTTTTTTTTAAAAAAAAGCAAAGTTAACAATAAAGCAAAGATTGTGTTTTTTTAGTTAAAACATCCCACACATCTTTCCAAGTGTCTTGTATGAATTACTTCATTTATTCTTCTACACAATGCTGATTGCCCCCATTCTACATTTGGAGAAAAAGAAAGAAAGAAAAAGAAATGAGTTACAGAATGTTAAATCAGGCCTGGAGAGAGGGCTCAGCTGTTAGGAGCACTTGCTATTCTTGCAGGGGACCTTGGATTGGTTCTCAGAACCCACATGGCAGCTCACAACCGCCTATAACTTTAGTTCCAGGAAATCTGATGCCCTCTTGTGGCCTCTGTGAGCTACTGCACACATGTGGGTCACATAAACTCATTGCAGGCTCACACACATAGATGCAAAGAAAAGTTTTAAGTGAAATGAAACAATTAAAGAGTTAAAAAATTTAGATATTTGTTATGTGACTATAAATGCTCCTATCTTATAAAATGTAAATAATTCTACAAACCTGTCCTAATTCTCCATAAATCATAATACTTCTTTTCTAATTCCTTTACCCAGAATACTCCATGCCTGTCTAGCTAGGTTCAAGTCCACATCCTAACATAAAAGTCTCCCAAACACTGGTACTCACTTCCTTCTCCAGGAGTCTTTTCCTGTCATTTCTCTACTGACCTGTCCCAAGCCAGGTTCCAGCAGTGGAAGGAGACATTTTAGACTGTCTTGATTTAGAATGCTCTGGCAGCTAATAGGGGGAAGTCAATGACACCACCAAACCTCTTAAAGCACATCCAATATATCTCTCACACAGAGAAAATGAACTGATCCTAACTTAATGGAGCAGAAAAAGATGGAGGAAACCTAAGACTACTCAGCAGAACTGGATGACAGGGTCTCACACTAGTGCTTTGGCTAAGCCTGGAGTTCATTATGCAGAGCACGGTGGTCTTGGGCTTACCCCCCCCCCCACACACACACACACTAATGCTGGGATTATAGGCATAAACCACTAGATTCAGCTCCTGTGTGACGGAGTTACTATCGATACTTGAGTACTGGTTTTCCTCCGAGGAAACACTCAAAACTCCTCAATCTTACACCTGCTGATGTTGTAGAATAACTTAAATTTTAATTCCAGTATTAAAATATTTGTATGTTTTACGATGTGAGTGATATAGCGTACATACAGATGCATGTGTGGAAACAGGAAGCCCATACAATGTATCTTTTCTCTACGGTTCTCCACTTTTATTTTTTGAGACGGGGCCTCTTACTGAACCCAAGGTTCATAGATTTGTCTAGCCTGGCTAACTAATGAGCTTTGAGGAACCTCTGTCTTTATCTTCACTGCTTCCAGTCCTGGAGTCCCAGGCACATTTCATTACACATGCCTTTTATGTGGGTGTTTGATATCTAAATTCTATGACTGAGCCATATCTTTAGTGCCTTCCTCTGTCTCTGTTTCTGTCTCTCTTTCTCTCTGTCACACACACACACACACACACACACACACACACACACACACACACACAGTGTTGGAGGTGATGGTAGTAAGCCACCAAATTTCTACTCAGCACATTGTAGCATTTGAAGAGGAGAGTGTGAAAACTCTGTAAAGGGAAAGTACCCACTAGTGGATCCTGCTACCTTTTAGCAACAAACTTTATTTTTAAAAAAATCTATCAGCGCTTATGGAGTGCCACAAAGAGCCATCCAGTGCATCTCAGATCTCAGCAGAAGAGCCTCGCGCTTCCTCCACTGAGCTCATATCAGTACTTCTAATACTTTTAAATGTTTTATTCTAAAAGTAGACAAATCTTCGGCAAGGATAAACACATTCCTATCAGGTAAACAGAGTTCTTCTTAGTCATATAGAAGAAACTTATGGAAAGAAAAACAGAAATGTGTGAATTATAACAGGACTTAGTAGTGATGGTGAATGAGAGCAAATAACCACGAATAAGTGGAAATGGCCAGCATAGTTAAGTTCTGTATTTAAAAGAGTGATTCTATATTTGATCTGCACACTCTATTATCCCTAAAATATTTCTTACTATGCCTACACCTACATGTCTTGGCATGTGTCTTAGTTAGGGTTTTACTGCTGTGAACAGACACCATGACCAAGGCAAGTCTTTTTTTTTTTTTTTTTTTTTTTTTTTTTTTTTGGTTTTTCGAGACAAGGTTTCTCTGTATAGCCCTGGCTGTCCTGGAACTCACTTTGTAGACCAGGCTGGCCTCGAACTCAGAAATCCACCTGCCTCTGCCTCCCGAGTGCTGGGATCAAAGGCGTGCGCCACCACGCCCGGCTTCAAGGCAAGTCTTATAAAAAGCAACATTTAATTGGGGCTGGCTTACAGGTTCAGAGGTTCAGTCCATTGTCATCAAGGTGGGAGCATGGCAGTATCCAGGCAGGCATGGCGCAGGAGGAGCTGAGAGTTCTATGTCTTCATCCAGCATGATACCAAGATTAGAACTGGGATATACATAGTATATAACTGCCAAGTTCTAACCCTCTTCTCTTGGTTCAGGCACCTAGATATCAAAATAGTCAGTTTTTTATAGGTAGAGTAGTGTAAATGATACACAGGTGTGCTGGCTACTTCTCTGCCAAGTTGACACAAGCTAGAGTCATTTGAAAAGAGGGAGCCTCAATTAAGAAAATGCCCCGGTAGCTTGGCCTATGGACAAGCCTGTGGTACCCTCTCTTGACTGATGATTGGTATGGGAAGCCTCAGCTCACTGTGGGCAGTGGCCTCCCTGTGGTCCTTCGTACTATAAGAAAACAGGCTGAAGGATCCGTAAGGAGCAAGCCAGTAGGCAATGTTGCCCATGGCTCCTACTTCAGTTCCTGCCTCTGGGTTCATGCCTTGAGTTCCGGCCCTGACTTTACCTTCATGATCATCTGTGATTGGGATATGGAAGCTGAAATTAATCCTTTCCTCTCCAAGGTGCTTTTGGTCATGAGTTTTATCACAGCAATAGAAACCCTAAGACAATGAGTCAAATTGCTCACCATGAATCCTAAGACAAGTTAGTGCCCTATAAACTGAGTCTCCTGTGGTTACTGCCAGCTTATCTCAGCGCCCCTGCAGTGTTTGATGCTGTCATTTGAGGTTGCTTCATTAGTGACTTGAATGAATCTCTGGAGGGAGAGGAAATCATGAAGGTGAAAAACACTTGAAAATCGACTTCTAGAACATTTTACGGATCATTTGAATGAGTACAGAGAAAGTAGCCTAGTGCTGGTAATCATGACACTTACAGGGTCCTTGTGGACAGTACCAATAGTTCTAGGTCAGAGGATCTCATATCTGAGTGTCCCTAAGAAGCATAGGGATGCTTATTATATATGCACCCATAGTATCTAAGAGTATGAGGTGTGTGAGTGTGTGCGTGCCCTCATGTATATATGTGTGCATGCCTCTGTGTGTTGTGTATCTTTGTGCATTCACATGCACATGCGTGGGTACACACGTAGAGGCAAGAGAGCAGCCTTGGATGTCATTCCTTGGGTGCCATTCACTTGTTTACTATGTTTTCTGAGCCAGGAACTCTGGATAGGATCTGGCTAGGATCCCACTGCTCTGGCCAGCCAGTGTCCAGCACTGTGGTTGCAAATGAGCATCTCTGCCATCTTGCCTTTTAAATGGAGGCCTGGCATTAACCTCTGACCTGATGCTTACATAGCAACCATTTTACTGATAGAGTTGGCTCTCCAGCCCTAGTTCTTAAATTCTCATGTTTATGTAAATTATCTGAGATTCATCCTAGAATGAGTCTGGTAACAGAGAAATTCTGCATGAGTTCTTCAGTCAAAAAGCTACTCACTCTGTTTTCAATGATAAGGGCATGTTGGTCTTTACCTTGCTGAATTACCTAAGGAATTGAAAGATTCTTGTCCAAACAACCAATTCCTTAAGATTCTTATTAAGTTGAAATGAGGATGTTAAAAAACTCCCTATGTAATGGCAGGGAACAAGTGATTTGAAAAAGAAAATGGAAAAAATGGGGGGGCAGACTTTAATTAAGGTGGTCAGATGGAGATGCATAGAGAAGGAGAGTAAAAGGATAGTATGTCTGATAAAGTCATAAGAAATCATAATATTATCAACCAAAAATTATATCTAACAATATACATCTGCTTATACATACATATATACATATGCACATAATACACTAAACTAAAATTATATAATAAATGATATTAAATTAAACTTCACTATCTGGACTGCCAATAATCCCCAAGAACCATAGAATATCTAATAAAAAGCCAACAGCAGGTGTAAGAAGAACAGTTTTGAGTCATTGGCCATGATTGTCCAAGAAATTCCTAAAACTTATAGGCTGTTGCTGTTGGCCTTGGTTGTGTCCAAGTGACTGAAGGGAAAGGAAGTCCCCGGTGCTAAAGATACAGAAATCAGAGGATCCACGCTGGATCTTACCTGAAAGCCTCCCTGCAGAGGACCAGGTTTCATGGTATCCAAAAGCACTCTACAGACTTCCAAGAGAGAGATGCAAACAACAGCTCTTCCCAGCATGTCTGTGAACTGTGACAATGACCAGCATAGTGCAATGACCATAAGGCATGGTTCAGTAATGGCCCATGCACTTTGGCTGTAGCAAACAGCTCTCTAATTAGACTTAAAGCCTGCTGAGCAATGGGGGGTTCACAACTGGTACTGGAAACCTAGCCAACTACCTCAGCCTAGACAAGTCCTGGATCTCAGAGGAGAGCCTAAAACTTCTACTTTACTAAATCAACACACTCCTTAAGTACATTCGGAATTCTTATCTTTATATCCACAGATAAGACTTATTATCACTTCTCATCAAAGAAACTTCTTTTTGTAACAGAGAGCACTGCAGAAAACCACAACCATTCAAAATGTAGAAAACAAGAGATCTTGTGATGCCCAGCATCCACTGAGACATCATAACACAATTCCTGCACCTACAGCTCAGAGATCATTAAGGAAGAAGGAGCAGAAACTTTGTGGGATTCAGAGGAGTGGGAAGTTTGTAGTGAGATTATGTCTCCTAAAAATGTCAAAGAAACCACAACCATGAAGTCTCATCAACATGGCTGCCTACACCAGGCCTGAACAATGTCAATACCGACAGAAATGGTAAGAAGGAAATGGAAAATGCTCTTGAAGCCTCAACCTTAGACAAAGAACTATAGGTAAATAAGGAATGCTAAGAATAGAAAATTAGTCTTTCTCAAGAAAGAACCAATACCCCAGATGTTTATCCAATACCAAGTGGTCAGCCCTGAAATTATACACATTCAAGTAGCATTATACAGACTGAGCAGGCTGTATTTATATATTTAAGAATGAACATATATGTTGTTATATAGGATGTATATCCTATATAACAACAATTAAGAAAAAGGAGACTATGCATTTGTAAGATATCAAGGGTATATATGGGAGGGTTAAGGAGGAAAGAGAAGACAAAGGGACCATCTCTTGGTCTCAGAGTCATCTTTCTACAAACCCACAGGACCAAAGTAATTTATATCACAATGCTTAAAACACGTGGACATGAACAGAGAAAACTGCAATGAACTGAGAGAACATATCTAAAAGGCGGGTGTTTCCACATTTACTACTGACAATGGGGCATCTGAGCAACAGATGCTGCTGTCTGAGCATCCAGATGCTGACATAGAGTGGCAGAGTCTTCCCTTTGGCAACCCAATACTCTGCTGGGCAAATGTTGTTACAGCTTACTGCAGGATCATGGAAAAGTGCTGACACAAAATTACTCTTCATATGAGCTCACTGGGAGATAGAACATCACAGTCATGGTTAGCCATGCTTAAACTTTGAGGCAGGAAAGTATTAGGAGTGCAACAGCCTAATACCAGAGACAGAATGATAGGGTATTGAAGAGGAAGCCTTCCTTCTTTCCTTGAAAAGGAACTGCACTGGGAAAGATAGCAGCTATGTGTAGCATAGTAGGTGTTCTGAAGGGAAAGAGCCTAATAATTCCAGGTTTCGGTTCATAAATCTTTGGAGGAAGCACTGCTCCATACCGTATGTCACATACCTGACTGCATGCAGGAGTCACAAGGCAGGACAGCACTAGATAAAAGTGAAATTATAGTGCAAAGTTGTGGTTGGCCTAGGGATTAGAGGCTTGGGTTGCTCACAACTGCAAGTAGGAGAGAGAAGACTGAAATCTTCACAAGCCTATGAGATCACAGCAGTTTTCCCTATCAACTCTTTAGGGAGAAAGACTGTTGGGCTGTGGACTAATTCCCGAGACAGCAGGAAGAACAGTTAAGGGTCTGAAACCTAACACTCGGGATGAGTAACACATTTGCTGTCACTAAATTGTCCCTTTAGTGTCTATGACTATTTTATAATGTTTCTTATTATACTACAGATCCATTGTTATCATTTGAATGTCTTCCCAAAACCATGTGCTAAATGCTTAATTCACAGCCCATGCAGCCATCAGACAATGGTGGAACCTTTAGTAAGCCAGCAAAGGGGAAGGAAGTTAGGTCATTGGGCCACAGCCACACAGGGGTTAACAGAACCTTGTCCCTTTCCTGTCTCTGTCTCATTTCCAGCTTCCTTGAAGTTAGCATTGACCCCCACCATGCACTGCCAGCCATGATACACTGTGTTGCCACATGCTCACAAAATAGTCACTCAACTATTGGCTGAAGCCTTTGAGATGCTGGTCCCTAAAGAGCCTTTCCTAAATGAAGTTTGATTACCTTAAGTATTTTGTTATGGTAAGAGAAATTGGACAAACATACATGTTCACTGGTTTTTGAAGTATTACAAGACAATGTTGAAAGTACATGTTAATTGCACAAAATCCAGCTAGGACCTCCAGTGGCTCCATGGTACTCTTAATCAGGGGACCATATTTGCAGACAATGCCATCTGTGGTAGCATCTTCTCTCACTTCCGTGGGTTCCCTGAAAAGCAATCATGAAAGTGGCTCCTGAAATTTAAGGCCTCAGGCGTCATGTATGGAATGAGGACATTTTCTGTTGAATTTTTAAACACAGTTCATGTGGCTCCCTATAGTCAGAATGAGATTCATGCTGAGATCTTATTTTTTTTTTCCTTCTCGAATAAGTTTAGAGCTGGCATGGCAGATAATGAGGACAGTTTAACATGCACAACAAGGAGGAAGTTAATGTCTCTGGCTGACATTATCTCCTACAGAGAGGAATATAGTAGAAATGAAAGATTCCCTTCTGTACTCCTGTATAAGTTTTATCCAGGAAGGAAAATATTACAAGAGGCAAAAAAAAAAATCAAACTTTCCTGGTGATTCTTTTAAGAATTATTGCTTCCTAAATATTATTCTAACTTTGAATATGCGGGGGAAAAATTAAGACCTTTCTGTTGTGGGAAGGTGACGTCCAACAAAGCTACTTTCTGATCATATTGTCCTACTTGCTTGTTAAGCCTCAGCAAAGGTCACCTGACACCTTGTAGTCTATTCTCTTTGAGCACGAAGGCTTGAAAGAAGAACTTGTCACAAACCACAAAGTTCCTTTCTGTACTGCCTGGTCTCAGTGAGACGCCGTAAATAAAACATGGATGAGCTAAAGCACAAGCAGATAGATCTTTGGGGATGATCTGGAAGAAATCTAGATAACAAAGAATTGCTTCTGGGAAACCTGGCAGGACACATCACTGTACCCTGCCCTAAGGATCACCCACATGAAGAAACTGTCAGGGACAGAAGCAGGGAGTTGAACAACACAGCTCCTCCTGCCCCCTGAGATTGGATGCTTACACAAATCAAAGCAAATGCACGCGTGAACAACAAACACGCATGGGGTAGGGAGGTCCTGAAGATGCTATTTGCCAGAGCCCTATTTTGTTTTTGTCGCTAAGGTTGCTCAGCATAGGGTTCACACTCCTGTCTAAAGCCTTCTATGAGTCTGGACTGCTTCTCTCTTCCTCCTTGTTCATCTCAGTGCACTTTGTTAAAACACCACCGCATGTGAAATGGTTAAGTCTCACACCACATTACATTGGCTTGAGTTTTCTTTAAGTCTTTTTCTGAAAGTAGTAAGTAAAGGGCATTTTACTATTCATTAGAGTACTGTATGTTAAAGTCACGTGACTTAATATACTTTTATTTTTTTTTTTTTTTGGTGAGTCCATGAACATGGGCATGTGTGCAATGTATGCATCTCTCTCTCTCTCTCTCTCTCTCTGTGTGTGTGTGTGTGTGTGTGTGTGTGTGTGTGTGTGGTGTGTGGATAGCCAGGTACATGCTTGCAGAGGACATGTAAAGAGTTGTATGTCCTTCTCTACCACTCCCTGTCTTGTTCCTTTGACACTGGGTCTCTCACTGAAACTGCAGCTAAGCTGGCCAGTAGATGTATCGGTCCTGTCTACTCTCTTCAGTGTTAGGGTTACAGGCTCCTACAAGACACACCCAGCTTTTTACCTGGGGGCTGGGGATCCATATTCAGGTCTCTATGCTTATAAAGCAAGCACATTTACCCACTGGGTTGTCTCTCAGGCCTCGTCCTTGGGTCTTAAATGGATCCGTTTGTATCTCTGAGTCCGACTAGCAAATGATTAACAAATATCTTAGAAAACCAGACCATCATACAGAACTCAAACCCAGTAGGTCCAGATGCCCAATAGAGTCTGAGTTTATTTAGCTGTTTTCCACATGAGAGGGATGGCACACTGGAGCATCCCCATTCCCCATTCGTGCTTCTTGCATTGTGTCTATAGACCTGTCTTGCAGGTCCTAGAAAATAGCTTATTGGTGAAAAATCTTTTTTTTTTTCTTTTGGTGGGCCACAGTGCATTATCAAAAATGAGGGTGGAAATCACCCTTTGCTCCTTCTTTCCTCCCTGTGTAAATACAATTCACAGTGAATAAAGTGAGAGCAAGTTCAAAGTCTGCAGCCACTTTGTAACCCAGGGAAGGGCAAACCCAAGTGTGGGAAACAGAGGTGGCCAGCAGGGTGGTCCCAATGGGTCTTAATGGCCCCAGGATTGGGGTTGTCAATGAGGACAACCTGCCCTCTCACTCTCTCTTTTCCCTACATCAGGGAACCAGACATTTCCTGAAGCTTACTAACTTTCCATCAGTTAATTGTGTCAGAAATAGCGTAAGAGACACTCAGTTGAGACTGGAGAATGTGGTTTGATGGCCAAGCTGTGGATCCCTAGGGTTCTAAGCTAGGTAGACTTACTCTGAAATTGAATCACCTGCAAATGCCATGCTTGAGGGCTGGACCTGCCCTTGTGTGGAGGGACATCGGCAGTATCTATTAAGTGTCTCATTTCCATGAGAGAATTTGTTTGTTTAGTGCAGCTCTGTAACTTATTTCCAAAAGTACCCAGACAGTTTAAATTTTTATAAGTTTTGCATGCACGAATAGCTTTCCTTGAATAGCTAAGGAGGAGGTAGTGTAGGGGCTAAAGGGAACTTTTCCTGTGAAAATGGTGTTTGTGGTAGATTAGCATCTTCCTGCTACACTCCTATTTCCCTAAGTTTTCAGAAGGCCCCAATTAGGTCTGGCACATTGCCACCAGCACACAGACTCCCTGTAACAACCCTATTCAGCTCTGTTGTTGTTTGGTGAAGTTTTTTGGAGTAAGTTTCTCAAGCAACAGAGTGGACAAATCCCCACTTCAGCATCCCGACTCCTTCCTGCAGCCAGCTGCAAACTCCCAAACTCCTGTACTCAAAGATCTGCTAACTTCAGGCCCAGCCTGTGGGAGCCAGCTGTCAACAGTGTTTGAACTTGATACCCAGAAAGGCACCCCAAACAGATGGGAATAAACATTCTGAAACCCCACAGACTTCAAGCAACAAGTCAGAAGTTAGGAGAAAATAGCCTCTTGTATGTATTTGGAAATATTTCAGATACTCAGAAAAGAGCTCCAAATCAGAGGAATAACATTAATGAAGTCATCAGTTAAAAAATTCTTCTAAACCTTTTTTTCCCCTTGAGTCAATACTTTATTTTTTGCATGGAGACATGCGCAAACCAACAGAAGCCCCCAGAACAGCTTTTCCTTCTTTGCCTGAATTCCCTGCTGTGCTCTCTTCACCATAATCTCATTTGCTCATTCCGAGTTCTGAGTCATCCTCTGCTGATCCATTAGTAAATACTAGCCTGCACTAGTCCCTGGAGACGTGTAAATAAGCTGTTGTTATACTTGCCTTTCAGTGAAATCAATTAGAGGGCATGGGGTATCCTTACGTTTAGTCTAACGAAGTCCTGAGTTCAATCCTCAGCACATGTAGAAAGGTAACAAGGCAAAAGCAGATCCCGTGAGAGCTGAAGGATGAAGCAGCAGAGGGATGGCCCGAGAGCACTGAGACAAGACTTCTTGCTAGAGCCGTCTGAGAGTCTCTTAAGAAGGAATGTGTTCTGGGCTTAACCACCGGAGAGGACAGGTGGTGCAAAGGTCCTGAGTGAGAGCTTGAACTGCTTGCTTTGGTCTGTCAATGGGGGACAGACTTTAAGGGGCAATAGTGGAAGCAGGCAGGGTGAGAGTGAAGCTGCAGCGTGCATCAGAGCTGGGAGCTGGCTATGGGAGCATCAGTGAACACAGAAGGAAGTGGAAAGGACTGAGACACAGTTTTATTATTGCACATTCATTGTAGAAAGTGGTAGGTTCTCTAGTGACAGTATTTTCCACTATATCACAGAACTTGACTTGTTCACTGCCCATTCCCCTCTTCTCCCCCTCTGCTATTCTCCTTTTGCTTCCCAGATAGTCCTTTTGTGCTCCTATGCCGTGTGTGTGTGCGTGTGTGTGTGTGTGCGCGCGCGCGCGCATGTGTGTGGATGTGTGTGAGCAGTGCTGGAATTCTATCTTGCTATCCTTCATCCTGGTTATTCCCACATGCACTGCACGCATCCCTTTCTTATGTCATCTAGTAAGAGTTACTAGACACTGTGTGCCAGAATCAGGGCAAGCTAAGAGTGTCACACTAAAAGAAATAAATGTCAGCCCAGTCCCCAACAGAGCAATCCACTGCGTCTTCAATATGAAAACTTTGTACCCCAAGAAACCACATCTGGGGGAACTGCTAAAATATTGCATAGTGGAGGCACCAAAACAAAAGTTTAAAGGTTAAGGCCAAGAAAACTCTCTTTGTGAGTTCTAACATTCTGCTTATAACATACCCCCATCCACCAACCTCCCTTCAATTACTTCTTATCAATGGCCTTCCAGCCATCTTTAGCTGATTGAGGACCAAATAGAAGCATCTCCCCATGTGTCTGCTGTGATGAGCCCTGCTCCAGTTTACTGGTAGTACATCCAGTGATCTATGCTCCGGAGACAGAATCTTCTATCTATCGGGAATCTTCTGCTGAGGGCTCTACTCTTACTTAGCCTCTGGTGGCACCACCTCACTAGCTCCTTTTATCATCCAACCTGTGTTTTCACAAATTGAGCTCCTATTCTTACAGTCCTAAATTGAACTTAGGATTTCAAAATAAAAATCATAGTGTTCCTCAAAGTGTAGCAGATAAGACTTAGGGAACTGTTCTAAATCCCAGGGCTATGTGGCTCAGTTGGAGAGTGCTTGGCTGGCAATCTTAAGGTCATGGGTTCAATTCCTGGGACTGCAAAGATAGACAAAGAAACACTAACAGACTGTACTGGCTAGTTTTGTGTCAACTTGACACAGCTGGAGTTATCACAGAGAAAGGAGCTTCAGTTGAGGAAATGCCTCCATGAGATCCAACTGTAAGGCATTTTCTCAATTAGTTAGTGATCAAGGGGGAAAGGCCCCTTGTGGGTGGAACCATCTGGGTGCTGGTAGTCTTGGTTCTATAAGAGAGCAGGCTGAGCAAGCCAGGGGAAGCAAGCCAGTAAAGAGCATCCCTCCATGGCTTCTGCATCAGCTCCTGCTTTCTGACCTGTTTGAGTTCCAGTCCTGACTTCCTTCGGTGATGAACAGCAGTATGGAAGTGTAAGCAGAATAAACCCTTTCCTCCCCCAACTTGCTTCTTGGTCATGATGTTTGTGCAGGAATAGAAATCCTGACTAAGACACAGACCAACTAGTCAACCAACCAACCAACAAACCCTAACACACAGGGTCCTGGAGAAGATGCTGAGCAGTTTAGAAGACTTGTTCTTCTTGCAGAGGATCTGGGTTTGGTTTCAGGACCCACATGATGGATTACAACCCCAATTCTAGGAGATCCAACACTTCCAGGGGCAACAGGCACACATAAGGTGCATATACATGTATGCAGGCAAAGTACTCAGCCACATAAAATAAATACATAAATCTAAAAACTAACCAAACACACAGACACACACACACACACACACACACACACACACACACACCTAAGAGAGAGAGAGAGAGAGAGAGAGGGAGAGGGAGAGGGAGAGAGAGCTAACAATACAAAGCTAGATACACTATAAAGAGCTTCCTAGATATGAAGAAAATTTGATTTCAAATTCCTGTATAAATTCTTCACAGAGTAAGCAGTGGCCATTTTCTTCCCATTTTACAGGGAAGTTAATCTTTTCTGTAGACATTTCTGTCTTCCTATGGATTTTTACAATAAAACCCTTCCTGTTATTTTCTGCTTTCATAATTTATAATATGGCTCATTCTTTACCCACAAGACCACAGTTCATTTGGTCACAAAATTCTGAAACGTATGCCCATGTTTTTTACAGCCATCACTAAAGAAAGGAAACAGACTGCCACGTGGCCAGGGTGCCTTTCCTTGCCTGATGCAGACACCTGATTCCAGGCCAGACCAGGGTGTGAGTCCAACATTGTTTCTTGATATTTCTCTGGAAAAGGTGTCTCTGGAAATCGTCGGCTCCTCTTTTGTTCATCTATCTGACTGGAAACATGTCAGCATTGTTAGGGTTTACCACTGTGAGACGTGTGACTAAGAAATACACTTCTGCATGATGGAACTCTGTGTTATCGACAGCTGATTAAGTACCACAGCGAGCTGGTTCTGTCGCAGAATTAAGCTTTATTGGGAAAGCAAACGTGTATTACCGTGACTCTCAAACCTATTCAACTGGCAGAGTTATTAAAAGTCAGGAAGTAAAGTGATTAACATATAAAGTTAAAAATAACCTGGTCCTTAATTTGATGGTTTTTAATTAAAGTTTTACACAGAGGAAACTTATGAAACATAAAATAGAGGGGCAGGAAAGTTTTAGTAGAGAGCATTTCATTGACAGCTTTAAATTTTGTCAATACATTTTGGACAGACCGCTATAATTAAGACAGTCATGGCCTATTATGCAGACACAGTCCTGACAACAGCCTGTAATAAAATGACCTCTGCTAGGAGCGCCTCATTTGAGCAAAGAAATAAGCCAAGACTGCCGATCTCTATCCCACTGAGCTGTAAGCACATCTGCAGCATGGGACCAGCAGTTCACAGCAGAAGTCCTTCTGTGAGATCACATGATGTGGTTGTGTTTTGATCGAGCACCTTCTGTATTAAAAGCTGTGTCAGTTTTATGAGGCCATGGTGCAAGTGCCTTGTGCCTGTCTTCATCTTTTTTTTCTCTCTCTTTCTTTTTGGGGTATATTTATTTTATCATTTCACGTGCACGATTGTTTTGCCTGTATGTTTCCATATACATACGGTGCCTGTGGGGCCAGGAGTGGGCATCAGATCTCCCTGGGGCTAGCATTTCAGACAGGTGTGAGCTACCGTGTGTGTGTGTGTGTGTGTGTGTGTGTGTGTGTGTGTGTGTGTGTGTGTAATGGAAGCCCAGTCCTCTTCGAGAGCCACAAGTGTTCTTAGTTACTGATTCATCTCTCCAGCCCACACTTTTTAAAAAAATAAGCAGCCAGAGTGAATGGGCGTCAGACACTTGGATAAACGCATCACCAGGAATTCTAGCAATGCTGAAAGGAGAGCAAAGCAGAAAGATAAGAATGGGAGAATTTTAAATTCTCAGTTCCTAAGAAAGCATTTCAGAAACAGCCATCAAAAATTTTCCATTGTTGCAAGGCAAGCAATAAATGGAGATAGAAACAGGTTTTTTCAAAAGTCTTTGAGCTGAGACAATAGGAAACTAGGTCAGGGAACCAATGTATTTGCATAATATTCGCTTTGAGGACATATACACTTTAACCTTGACCTAAAATATAAATGTAGGAACAGGTCCATTAAAATCAAGTAAAGTATCAATGTGTTTCTTAGCAGATGGTCTTCCATGCCTGACGTCATGAAATTAAGACCCTCAGTGTTTCCGTGGCGACAACTCTGGCACTATGCCTTTGCTTGTCCACCAGTAATTTCTATACTGTATGACGAAATACTTAAGGCTGGCTAAATTTTTAGAGATCACATCTAACATAGAGAGCCCGAGAAAAGTTCCCAGAGGTGAATTCCCTCATGACAAAAGAACCTCTCTCCAGGCCCTACCTCTTAAAAGAGGAACCTCTCAACATTGCTACACTGAGAACACAGAGCCCAGCACAGGAGCCTTTGGGGAACAAATGTTCAAGCCATAGTACTAGCTGGATAGGTTACTGTCTTAGGCATGTTGCCTATGTCTTCTGTGGCATGCACATTGTGGAATGGAGGCCAGTGTAGCTAGAGATGAAAGTCACACTCACAGACTAAAGAGAAACCGTAGACATGCCCAGCGCTCCAATCAAAGCTGGCTTTTCTCCCTGCTCGTCATCCTTCAAGGACAGTAGCACAGACCTTAGAGGTGCCCCACCTCACCTGTTCAGAACCTGTGTCCTATGATTAAACTTCCTCTCTAAAGAAGGACATTAGTACCACTAGTACCACATCAAATACAGACAATTGAGTCAGTCAGTTCTGATTGGTACTATGTTCGATGGGCAGTGAACTCGGTGGTGCCTTCCTTCCCTTTTGTATTCTTTCGAGATGTTTCATCATGAAACACTTGTTATCTGCCTTCCAAGGAATTCAGCATTCAAGATGGATTTCCAGTCTGCATCACTTCCCAAGACACGAATTGACAGGCCAAAGGCTGGTCTTCCACAAAAACCGGCGGAGGGCTACAAAGTTGTTTTCCTGAATCCCAAGCTTCCCATCTCTACACCCACGTCCGCACTCACAGATAATCTCCTTCCCACCAAGGCCCTTGTTGTGTTCTGCCTTCCAGCCAGACCTCCCGTTCCTTCTTCTGAGCTGCCACACAGGAGAAAAGGCTGTACGGTTGCATCTCGTAGGACTAGTAAGGTTGGGCGAGGTTGATCCTCTTCCACTAAAGCTTACTCCTGTTCCTGCCGTGAGAACGTCACCTCAAGGCCCGATTCACCCTGCCCTTTCACCCTGAAAATGCTTCTTCAGCGTCAGGTGCCATCACAGCTCTCCTAAGCTGGACCAGACTGCCATTGCCTAATATGCTCACCATGGGCATCTTGCCACATATGGCTTTCCCAGCACCCTTGTGAAAGCTCGATGCTAGACCTGGACCGAGCTTTGGCTATCAGTATTTGGGGGCTATCCCAATTTCAGGCATATATTGATTTACCTTTAAGTATAATTTCAATTTGATACTCTTACTAAATAGGGTTTTAATTACACTCTAATTTTTTTCACACAGCAAAGCATAATATATAATAAGTACTCTAGTATAATACAGTATAAATATAGATAGATATAAAACCACACATATATGTAAGATGGGGGAACTATGCTTTTTACTTTTTCCCCCTTAGTACACACATTCGAGTATACCTGGGCTAGCACTGGATTTCATGAGGGAACAGACCAGACTGGCGTATGCCACGCTCTCTGCATTGACAATAATTTTTACCTTTATTTATAGTTATGTTACTATATGCAATTAGTAACCATTTGGAATGTTTCATTTCATACCAATAGGCTATGGAAATAGATGGACTAAATAATGGTATATATTATATATATATATATATACATATATATATATATATATATGTATGTATATATATATATATAAAACTGTTCAGGTGTTTGAATGATTTATGACTGCTATATAAATAGCATCAGAATATTTCAGTTACAATTTAGGCATGCTACCTACAATTAATATCTTGAAATAAGGAAAGTATTTTGGTAGTCATGTCTCATTTTAATATGTTAATTTATATAAAATATGAATCAGGAGAAGAAATTGTTTTAGGCATGATCAAGAAAGACAATGTATCAAAAAATGACATAGAAATATTGTTTTGAAGTTCCTCAGAGGCAACTGTCAAATCTCTGACTACTATGACATAGTTATGACTGTTCCAATGAGGCTGTACCCCTCTTATCACCTGAAATATCTTTGTCAGCAATTCTTACATTTATTAATAACTTCTGTAAGTGTGTACATGACTCCAAAGGACAGGATTGGGCAGTTATATTTGGCATACATCCTTATTATTCATAGGTGGAATTTTCAAACATCTTGTAATCTTTCCAAAACCCCCTAGTCTTTGGGGACTGTGTTCATTAGCATCTTAAGAATAATATATTTCTAAGTATAATTGATTTCTAGTAGGAGCTATACTGTAATAATCAGATGTCTCAGAACATCTGATAATTATTTTTTACATTTCCAAAAGAAACAAGGTTTGTATTTTATAAGCTTCAAAAGTTAAATGCCTTAGAGCTTCAATTTCTCAACATAATTTTGAATGGGTTCTAACTTGTGCAAAAAATTCATTTACTGTCACCTCCCCGTTCCTACCCTCAAGCCCTTTCTCAAGGCAGGGTTAAATTTAAGCCTCTAGGCATAATGAGAGGATTAACCAGTTAGCTCTGTCAAAGCACACCTGGTTACCACTGTTGAAGGAGGGCACGCCTGGCAGGAACTGCTGGTGCCGAGCAGAACCCTGTGCCATTCCCAGACTCATACATAAACAATGGTCTTTGATCCTCACACTGACCTGGGACGTCAGCAGAGGGGTCATCATCTTTATGTAGCCGTGAATGGACGGAGGGTTGGCTTGTAGATTATCAGTGACTGACAAAGAAGCCCCGGACGGTTGTATAGACATACATGCTTTCATGCACTTCCGATTGCTATTGAGACTGTTAATTAAGAACCTTTAATTTATCTCTCTCCCATGATAAAGGGTCTGCTTAGTTGGACTTCCCAAGACTGTGTGTGGAGCTGGAGATTTAATCAAAAGGCCTTAAGATGAGTGCCTTGTCAGAGCACAAACATTCCGCAGTCCCAAGGAAAATACAATTTAATGCATCCAGTTAAATTGCCTGAGAGGAAATAGTGAATACAGCTTTCTTCAAGTCTTTCCCCCTCAGGCCATTCACTAAGAAACTGGTCACCAACTGCTGGTAAGAACCCATTTTGGAAGGATTATTGCTATTATTGGCACGCTGTGGTTTATGGCAACATTTTGTTAGAGACATGGGAAGTGATAATGTAGCTGGACTTGAGATTTTAGAGAAATTATTCTTTCCCTTGTGGTTAATGGCCTTGCTTTTTCATTCTTTCCTAAATGTACTCAGGCTGAGCCGTGTGAGTGGCTGGGCTCATTATCTACTGCATTTCTTGTTGCGTTAAGAAATATGTTCTACACCAGAGTCAGCATTCAAATCAATGGAGCGAAAATATAACATTTATTGTTAGTAAAATGGAATCAAGCTGAAAAGGCGGAATGGATGCCTGACTTAAACCGAATGATAGAAATCCAATCGCTTGCCACAAGCACTTTCTGGCTGACACAGGCTCATGCTAGTCCCTTCCCGTGATTAATTGTAAGCGGGAGCAGGCAAATATACATTGCCAAATGGAGAGTAATAACCAAAGTTGTAGTATTGATTTTCCATAACTGTGGCTTTTCATACCTTGAGAAGGGCCTGCTCTGGCTAGCTATAGCAAGCTGTGCTCTGGTCCTTCCGGTCTTCTGAGTTCCATTCACTGAGAGCAAAAGAAAGAAACAGCTCTGTGGAGGGACAGGCAAACAGCACACCATGAAGGAAAGTTCTGGAGACCTTCAAAAATACTTCTGTTTGTTTCCAATAGCAAAATCAAGTCATGACCCTAAAAAAATGATGAGGTAAAAAACTTGAGGCTGAATGGAGATTACACCTATTTTATTCACATAGGAGAGATGATTTTGCTTTTTTTTTTTTTTTTTTTTTGAGCGGAGGTGTGTTTCCTCCCATATTTTAATTATCAAAAAAAAGTAAAAAAGAAAAAAAGATCAGAACATATCATTAGCTCTGCTTCCTAGTGAACCTGACTTTTCTCAAGAAATTTACATCTTTCTCTCATTTTCCGTTAAGGTTTCTTACCCTGTTTTCTCACCTAAAGAATGCTAATGAGCTGGAGCGATGAGATCTGTTGGGAGAACAGTGGACCCAGAGACGAAAGGTAAAAGGATGATTGATGGTGAGGAATTACCATAAAAGTACAATCAGGATCAGCTTTTAAAATGAATTTTTAAGCAGCCTAAGAGACGCTCTTTGATTTGCAGTCTAGTGGAATGGGTAATGTCTCTTTTGGTGGATAAAGTTTCTCACTGTGTGACTTGAGCTTTTTCTGATCTTTCTGACTGGAAGTAAAACGGAACCAAAGTCTGAAGAGGCTGTTAATGCAGAAAATATCAAACACAATATTCTTAATGTCAGAACCCAGGCATAGCAGGTGAGGAGAGAAAAATAAATAGAATATCACTGTTGGTATTACTGTATCAGGTTCGCCTCTCAACAGAAAGTGGGTTAACGCACACTTCTTGTTTTGTTTTTAAAGGACAAACTTGTTTACATAATGGGAAAAACACAAAGCTTAGGCTGGCATCAGACTCTAATCTTTTTTAGGTATGTAAAAGGTTCCAACTGAAATTAAAGCAAAGATGTATTTCTTGGGCTACATATTTCCTACATAATTCTTTAGCGTAAATGCACATTAGACTCACTCTAGATTTACAGGAAAGTGGCCCAGCTCTCTGAGTGCGTTCCTGCACACTAGTGTACTTCCCTCCATTGCTAATATTAGTTATTACTGCAAGAATGAGTGAAGTTAGCTGACAAAATGCAAGTGACCCAGTTAAACTTGCATTTCAGTAGGCAACAAAAGAGCTCTCAGTATACAAAGGACCCACAATAACCCTAGGTGGTGAGGGTGTTTGCCACAGTGAAGGCGCAAGCAGGCTGACTGAAGGCTGCACTTTCTGAGGATCTCACCAAGTCTCTCCTGATGCCTTTCTTCTGTCCCTAGATCATGCAGGATATTGTATCTCGAGCAGCCATCCTGTCTCCTTTGGTGCATGGACGTCCGTAACCTTCCCATTTGCTCATGGCGATCTAATTGTGCTGATAAGCACTTGCTAAATGGACTCAGAAACGTGCTCCTGAGCACTTGCTGGAGGTTCTCAGAGGCCAAATGTCTTCATTGAGTGAGTTTCAGAAGCTGCCGTTACAGTAGTGGGTTCAGTGGAATGTTTGCCCAACTGTAGACTGCACAATAGCAGCAAACTCTCATTTCTGAGTCAAGAATTTTTATCTTACCTTTAGGAAACACACATCTCACAGGAGCTTACCCGCGTGCCCAGGTTTAATGTTGGATTGAAAATACCACATTCATTTGAACATAATAGCAATGATTTTAATATAAAAATCATTGCTGAAACCTTGAAAATCATATACTTTCCTTTTATCTCATTTAATTTTTCATCTCATCTGTCTGCCTATTTGACACTCTTGTTTTTTAAAAAGGATGCTCAAAATATATTCTTTGTTTTTTAAGAATAAACTTTGTTCATGGCCATAAGTACAAACAAGCAGCCAAACAAAAACAGAAGCAAATAAATAAAACTTCAAAGGAACCCAGGGCTAATCACACACACACACACACACACACACACACACACACACACACACACACACACACACACAAACTACTTGAAGTTTCCAATGTCACAAATGAGGTTGATTGGCTAAGATCCCTGTTTTCAAAGTGTTAAACATTATGGAAATCTTTAGCACTGCAGATAGCTGCTTCGTGTGACAGTGTGCATCTCTCCCTGTCTGCTGACAGCGCCTATAATGACTTTAATCATAGATTCTGGAAACCGAACTGGCTATTGAATTGCAACAAGCTCAGTGGTCAGTGTCTGTGTCACTTTCCTGGGAGCAGGACTTTCTGAGCATCAAGGAGCCCGTTCTCATCATTCTGGAAGAGTGCTTAGCGCATTATCGCTCTGTCAATCACATCTGTGGCGCCTGAGCCAAATTAGTATTATTTGGCTCAAGACATTCCATTGAAACGTGTTTGTGTGGTATTCTTATCTGTGTACCGTATATAACTAATGACGATTGTTTATGGAAAGGTGCCTGTCCAATTATTTTTGAAGAAACACGGGAATGCAGAATGACTGGAAGCATCAGGTTTTTGCCGGAGAATGCCTCAGGTAAGGGGAGAATGGCTGGAGGCTATGAGGAATCACAAGAGACAAGTCAGAGTGGTAAATTGGGAAACTGACATATCTCATCTAATATACTTGCTAACTAGGCCTTTAAAAACCTTGACATTTAACTAAGTTTGTGGAAAAGTTATGGGTTTTGTCCTTTTCTGTGGACTCTAACTCATTAATCCAGCGAATTAAGGTGTTTATCATGAATACCAACATTAGCAGGTTGGAAAGGGAGGAGTTGAGAGGCAGGTAAGCGGCTTGGGGTGAGCAGCTGTTTACACAGGCTGTGCCTGGTTCAAAGCCAAGTCAGTCAAAAATGATACTTCAAGTTATTTTCCCTTTTGGTACTTCAGGGCTTGCAATGGTGTGAAAGGAACCTTTCATTTGGCAGAGGCATTTAAATACAGCTCCTCGACAGGCTGGTGCGTTTTAGGGGGTGGGGGGCCCTTTGCTGAAATAAACAAGTTTCTAGGGGACTTTAGGAAAGTAGGAAAGAAAAGCAACTTTTCAGCCCAGTTCCCCACCCATTTCCAGATCTCATGTTGATCAAGCTTGTGTCACTGAAGGGCAGAGGGATGCCTTGTGGCAAGAAGATCTTTGCCTTCTAATGGTAGCGTCTCTGAAATAGGTTTAACTTTGCCTCACACTGTATTTTTTTAATTTAAAAAGGCATGAAGGAACAAGATGGAACACAGGTTATTTATAATCAGAAAGTAGCACGGGTTTTCCAGAAGGTTTGCTCACGAGTGTATGGGCTCAGAGATTTATTTAGCGTATGCTAAAAGAACATCATCAAGTTAAAAGCCTTCAAAAAGAGGTTCTACCTTGATTTTTTTTTTATCATTAAAATTTTTACTCCAAAATCAAGCCAAACGCTGTGTTCTTTTTAAATTGCGAGGCTTATGCTCTCCATTTATTTATATTAAAAAACCTAAAATGATGATGTATAGAGCCAGTGCCTACTGCCGGCACCACGTGATAATGTGTACAGAATTAATACCCAGAAGCCCCCGGGGCTGTTTTAACTCCCCCTATTTCAAGCTCTGAAACGCCTATGGATCTGTTCTCGTCCTCTGATGCTCACCTGTGCATTTCAGATTTGCTTCCTCGTCTGTTGTTTTGAAAGGGAAGTAGGTTTCAGTATAGAATTATTAGCTCTGACCACGTGCTGCTTGGACAGTAACTGGTCCTATGAAAAGCCATTTAAGATGCCTATTTTATAGGACATCTTTGAATCATTTGTACCAGCCTCTCAATTCTTTTCTATCAGTTGTCAAAAGGTCGATCTCCAGTTCATCTTTTGTGTGCACTTGGCACATTTTGAGAAAATAATTTTAGGATGCCATACTTTTGAAGTTCCAATTTAATGAGGAAGAGGATTATAGCATATGGAGAAATAGGAGGTGAGAACAGTGTGGTCTGTGGGTAATAGGACGCATGAACAAATACTGGAAAGTTACAGTGCTATGTGTTTTGTCAACTTTTTGGAGGTTTTTTTTTTTTTTTTGTTCTGCAAAATTTTATGGTTTGCACATACAAACAGTTCTCTTTAAAGCTAAAAGGCGGTCGGAGACAGTGATAGTTAGTGAACTGGCCAAGGATAACCCTAAACAAACACATACCACACATTGCAGTATGTGTTTCCATGAGATGATCATTTCTACTTGGACAAGAAGATGGTTTTTTTCATTAATCACTTTATTAATTATTCCTTTTATTTGCTATCTATCATTTATGCTTGTCTTAAAATTTCCCTTCGGTAATTTTTGTTGTTGAGACAGTGTCCCGCGCAGCCCAGGCTTGCTGTGTACTTGTGGTTAGCCCTGAGCTCTAGAGCCTCCTTCTCCTGCCTCCCAAGTGTGACCCTCCACTCCCTTTATTCTTAGTGCATCTTCTAAGCTTACACTATCAAGTACTGATTTTCCACATTATACTTCAAACTGAAGATTTTCAAAATAAATGGACAGAAAAGTAGTTATTACAGTTATATTGTTGTTGATGGCCAACTTATTAAACCAGCCACAAAACAAACAAACAAAACCAAATCAAACAAACAGAAAAACAACAGAGTGCCACTGGCCAGAAGGGTGTAACCTCTACTGTGTTCTTAGGGTAAAACAGACAGCCTTGGGCTGAGCTGGGATAAACTTCAGCAAGCTTTCTAACCCTGGGGATGTCCTTATTCTTGGCCTAATGCTGGTTCCAATCTCATCAACTATGCAACAATCATAGAACACTGTGGTAGCACCGATTCCCAAGAACTGTGATAAGACCTCAGTGGGTAAGATATCCAGTGGCATAGCAGGGGAGCAAAGACCGGCTTGTCAGGAAGGTCCCCACAGCCAGTCTGTGTGTCCTGTCTGACAGAAGAAACTGGGCTGAAACAGACAGCTCCCTCAAGCCTCACGCCTCTCGTGTGTTGTAAGTGAACAGGAAACTGCCCTGTGTCAGTTCACCATGTTTCCGTGCATCACCTTAGGGAAAGGTGTTTGCATATACGTGAACTTGTTCCTCGAAGAGAGATAGAACCCAGGATTCAGGACTATCAAAAGGAAGACATTTAGAATCAGAATAAAAGAGGTATTTACAAGGACTTTCCACTGCTGATGCTTTAAGCTGGCTCGTCCTGCTACTTGCCAGAAGAAAGGATCTAAGAGATCATGGAGCTGTCAGAGCTTGTGTTGCACTCAGGGATCTTATAAGGGGCTTGAATCCGGGACTCTAATCCTTGTAACTGTAAATCCTCGGTGTGTTTTTCCATTTTCATCCGAAGTCAGCAGCTGAGGTTCACTGAAGCATCAAGCTCAACTCTCCCTGTCACTGAAGGGTGGGGACAGATATGGGGTGCACTTGACTTGGGAAAAAGTTGGTCCTGGGAGAGCAGCAGTCACTGCCTGAGATTACTCAGTTTAAGGACAGGGAAAGGAGGACCAGAGAAACAAAACAACTGGCAGTGGCTGAACCTGCAGTAACATGGAGGAGATGGTGAGGGCAGGGAGAGTTTCACAGACCAGACGGGGAACTGGAAAAGACACTGGCTCTCTAAATGAGGGAGAATGAGAATAGTGTGATTGGGGTGTCACAAGTAGGTGTGACCTTGCACCCACTGGTGTGTGGAGCAGCTAGGCTGCATTGAACCATTGTAATGTTGAAATGACAGAGAAGCAAAAGGCAGTTGCATCACATACCTGTTTTCCTGTAAATATCCATTGAAGTTGTGTTTTTGTTGCTGACAATGGAATGTCATGCGCTGTGGTTTGGGTGTGAGCAGCCTTTGAAGGTCCATGTTTTAAAGGACTGACCCAACCCCAATATGGGGGAGGCATTTAGTTCACTGGAGGTGGGCCCTCTAAGAGCACTGACTGGAGAACTTGAGCTTCTCTGTCTTCCTCTGGTTTGAGGTGTGCCTATGAGGTATGACTATTTGGTCCTAGTGTTTCCCTGCTGTGACTTATACCATCTGCTACACTCATCAGAAGCCGAACCAATGGTTTGTACTTTGAGCCTCTAAAAGTGGGGAGTAAGCAAATCTTTTCTCTTTATAAAGCCTTGGGCATTTTGTTTTTACAACAAATTGGCTGTAAATGCAAGTAACACAAAACTGGTTGCTAGATAGTTTTGGGAAATTATGTAAAAATGTTAAGTCACAGAGTCATATGAGAAATGCTCACTAAAAAAGGTTCCTGCATACCCAGTAATATCATTGGGTGCCCAGCTAGACCACGGTATAACCAGGAGGTCATTTTCTGCTTGTTACTTTTGTAGACATGGCTAAGATTATAGACATATGCAAATACAATCATTTTAGGTGGAAAATAAAAAATGCGTTCAGCTGGAGTGGTTCCTGTGGCTCCCCAGTAGGCAGGAGGAGGCACCAGTCTCCAGGGGTGAATGTCCTCAGACAGCAGCTGCTTCTGTTTGCTTTTGTTGTCTTTGTTGGTTTCACAAAACTGGGCTGACAGGTGGTCTGATGACGGCTCCCTCCCAGTTACACTGTTATTTTTCTATAAGACTGCAGGCTCAGAGAGGAGACACCCATTAGACAAAAGCATAGTCCCCAGTGACGTGCACCCTTGGAGCTGCCTTTCATTTGAGGACATGTGCCTTTAAGACACACTAGTGCTCCAGATCTCTAGCACTGTGGTAGACAGTCAGCTGGGCTTGGGAGGCCACATAGGCATTGCTGGTACTGGGAATCTCACAGAAGGTGGGCTTAACCTAAGGGGGTACAGGGAGACAATACAAAGACACGCTAACATGTTACCTACGTTGTAGTCTCCCCTCCCCCAGCCTGAAACCTGCTTGCTCGGGGTGGAGCTTCCTGCTCATTCGTTCTGCCACGCCCACTGCTGGAACCTGCGGAGCCACACCCGTGCACCTTTCTACTAGACCAGAGATTATTCGGCGGGAATCGGGTCCCCTCCCCCTTCCTTCATAACTGGTGTCGCAACAATAAAATTTGAGCTTTGATCAGTATAAAATTGCCTTAGCTCCGTTTCTTCTTTTGCCCCGTCTAGATTCCTCTCTTACAGCTCGAGCGGCCTTCTCAGTCGAACCGTTCACGTTGCGAGCTGCTGGCGGCCGCAACATTTTGGCGCCGGAACTGGGACCTGAAGAATGGCAGAGAGATGCTAAGAGGAACGCTGCATTGGAGCTCCACAGGAAAGGATCTTCGTATCGGACATCGGAGCAACGGACAGGTACACATGCTAGCGCTAGCTTAAAATTTCAGTTTTGTAAAGTGTTGCTAAGGATGCGGTAGGATACGAATTAAGCTTGAATCAGTGCTAACCCAACGCTGGTTCTGCTTGGGTCAGCAGCGTGTTAATCGGAACTAGAAACGGAAACAGGCAGGTTAGCCGCAGCTTTTTAGGAAGCTGCTTAGGTGGAAGAAGAAAGGGTTTAAAGTCATGGATCAGGCGGTTGCCAATAGTTTTCAGGAGTTGTTTCAGGCCAGAGGAGTAAGGCTCGAAGTACAATTAGTAAAAAATTTTTTAGGTAAGATAGATAGCTGTTGCCCATGGTTCAAGGAAGAAGAAACACTAGATTGTGGAACCTGGGAGAAAGTTGGTGAGGCCTTAAAAATCACTCAGGCAGATAATTTTACCCTAGGCCTCTGGGCGCTCGTAAATGATGCAATAAAAGATGCCACTTCCCCAGGGCTAAGTTGCCCCCAGGCGGAGCTTGTGGTATCTCAGGAGGAGTGCCTGTCAGAGAGGGCCTCCTCAGAAAAAGATCTTCTTAACTCAAAAATTGATAAATGTGGAAACTCGGATGAAAAACTGATTTTTAACAAAAATCACTCAGATAGAGGAGCTGCCCATTACCTTAATGAGAATTGGTCCTCTTGTGAATCTCCCGCTCCACCTGTAGTCCCCACTTCGGGAGGTGCCACTCATAGGGACACACGACTAAGCGAGTTAGAGTTTGAGATTAAGCTTCAGAGGCTGACTAATGAGCTTCGGGAACTAAAAAAGATGTCAGAAGCGGAGAAGAGTAACTCTTCTGTAGTTCACCAGGTGCCGCTAGAAAAGGTTGTGAGTCAGGCTCGTGGGAAAGGACAGAATATGTCTAATACGCTAGCCTTTCCGGTGGTCGAGGTAGTTGATCAACAAGATACTAGGGGCAGACATTACCAGACCTTAGATTTCAAGTTGATAAAAGAGTTAAAGGCGGCTGTTGTGCAATATGGCCCTTCAGCCCCGTTCACTCAAGCATTACTGGACACAGTTGTGGAGTCACACTTAACCCCTTTAGATTGGAAGACTCTTTCTAAGGCTACCCTGTCAGGAGGAGATTTTTTGCTTTGGGATTCTGAATGGCGAGACGCCAGTAAAAAAACTGCTGCTTCTAACGCTCAGGCTGGTAACTCAGACTGGGATAGCAACATGCTTTTAGGAGAGGGCCCTTATGAGGGACAGACAAATCAGATTGATTTTCCCGTTGCAGTGTACGCGCAAATTGCGACGGCCGCACGCCGTGCTTGGGGAAGGTTGCCAGTCAAAGGAGAGATTGGTGGAAGTTTAGCTAGCATTCGGCAGAGTTCTGATGAACCATATCAGGATTTTGTGGACAGGCTTTTGATTTCAGCTAGTAGAATTCTTGGAAGTCCGGACACGGGAAGTCCTTTCGTTATGCAATTGGCTTATGAGAATGCTAATGCAATTTGCCGAGCTGCGATTCAACCGCATAAGGGAACGACAGATTTGGCGGGATATGTCCGCCTTTGCGCAGACATCGGGCCTTCCTGCGAGACCTTGCAGGGAACCCACGCGCAGGCAATGTTCTCAAGGAAACGAGGGAAAAATGTATGCTTTAAGTGTGGAGGTTTAGATCATTTTAGAATTGATTGTCCTCAGAACAAGGGTGCCGAGGTTAGACAAACAGGCCGTGGCCCAGGAATATGTCCCCGGTGTGGAAAGGGCCGCCACTGGGCGAAAGATTGTAAGCATAAAACGAGGGTTTTGAGCCGCCCGGTGCCGGGAAACGAGGAAAGGGGTCAGCCCCAGGCCCCGAGTTACTCAAAGAAGACAGCTTATGGGGCTATAAATCTGCTGCCCAGCCAACAAGATCAGTTCTTGAGCTTGTCAGGTCAAACCCAGGAAATGCAAGACTGGACCTCTGTTCCACTGTCCATGTAGCATTAACCCCAGAAGTGGGAGTCCAAACTCTGCCTACCGGAGTTTTTGGACCACTACCTGTAGGAACCTGTGGTTTTCTCTTAGGACGAAGCAGTTCTATTGTAGAAGGCCTGCAGATTTATCCAGGTGTTATAAGTAATGATTATGAGGGAGAAATTAAAATCATAGCCGCTTGCCCTCGTGGTGCTATAACTATACCCGCTAATCAGAAAATTGCTCAACTTACTTTGATCCCTTTGCGCTGGTCACTATCTAAATTCTTTGAAAATGAAGAAGGACAGAATAACTTTGACTCCCTTGGCGTAAATTGGGTGAAATCTATCACTAATCAGAGACCTAACCTTAAATTGATTCTTGATGGAAAAAGCTTTGAAGGATTAATAGATACCGGGGCCGATGTAACGATAATTAGAGGGCAGGACTGGCCCTCAAACTGGCCCCTGTCTGTTTCCTTGACTCACCTTCAAGGAATTGGTTATGCCAGTAACCCAAAACGTAGTTCCAAATTGCTAACCTGGAGAGATGAGGATGGAAAATCAGGAAATATTCAGCCGTATGTTATGCCAAATTTGCCTGTAACCCTGTGGGGAAGAGATCTGTTGTCACAGATGGGCGTTATCCTGTGCAGTTCTAAGGAGATGGTGACTGAACAGACGTTCAGGCAGGGACCCCTGCCTGATCGTGGACTAATAAAGAAGGGACAGAAAATTAAGACCTTTGAGGATCTTAAACCCCACTCTAACGTGAGAGGTTTACAGTATTTTCAGTAGCGGCCACTGTCTTGCCTGCATCCCACGCCGAAAAAATTCAATGGCGTAATGATATTCCGGTATGGGTAGATCAGTGGTCCTTGCCTAAAGAGAAAATAGAGGCCGCTTCTTTGCTAGTGCAGGAGCAGTTAGAAGCAGGACATTTGGTGGAGTCTCACTCTCCCTGGAATACACCCATTTTCATTATCAGGAAGAAATCGGGAAAATGGAGACTATTGCAGGATTTAAGAAAGGTTAATGAAACCATGGTACTTATGGGAACTTTACAACCGGGGCTTCCCTCCCCAGTAGCCATTCCTAAGGGATATTATAAGATTGTTATAGATTTGAAAGATTGTTTCTTTACCATCCCTTTGCATCCAAAGGATTGTGAGAGATTTGCTTTTAGTGTTCCTTCTGTAAATTTCAAGGAACCCATGAAAAGATATCATTGGACAGTTCTCCCGCAGGGCATGGCTAATAGTCCCACCTTATGTCAAAGGTTTGTGGCAAAGGCAATTCAGCCTGTTAGACAACAATGGCCAAATATTTACATCATCCATTTCACAGATGATGTCCTGATGGCGGGAAAGGACCCCCAAGATTTGCTTTTGTGTTATGGAGACTTACAAAAGGCCCTGGCTGATAAGGGATTACAAATTGCTTCTGAAAAGATACAAACTCAGGATCCTTATAATTATTTGGGTTTTAGACTCACTGATCAAGCTGTTTTTCCCCAGAAAATTGTTATTCGTAGAGATAACTTAAGGACCTTAAATGATTTTCAAAAATTGTTAGGTGATATAAATTGGCTTCGCCCTTATCTAAAGCTTACTACAGGGGAGTTGAAACCTTTATTTGATATTCTTAAAGGGAGTTCTGATCCCACTTCCCCTAGATCCCTAACCTCAGAAGGGTTGCTGGCCTTACAGCTAGTGGAAAAGGCTATTGAAGAACAGTTTGTCACTTACATAGATTACTCCCTGCCGCTGCACCTGTTAATTTTTAATACGACTCATGTGCCTACGGGATTGCTATGGCAAAAATTTCCTATAATGTGGATACATTCGAGGATTTCTCCCAAACGTAATATCTTGCCATATCACGAAGCAGTGGCTCAGATGATTATCACTGGAAGAAGGCAGGCATTGACTTATTTTGGAAAGGAGCCAGATATCATTGTCCAGCCTTACAGCGTGAGTCAGGACACTTGGCTGAAACAGCATAGTACAGATTGGTTGCTTGCACAATTAGGGTTTGAAGGAACTCTAGATAGCCACTACCCCCAAGATAGGTTGATAAAATTCTTAAATGTGCATGATATGATATTTCCTAAGATGACTTCCTTACAGCCTTTAAATAATGCTCTGTTGATTTTTACTGATGGCTCCTCTAAAGGGCGAGCTGGATATCTTATTAGTAATCAACAGGTTATCGTAGAGACTCCTGGTCTCTCGGCTCAGCTCGCCGAATTAACAGCAGTACTGAAGGTTTTTCAGTCTGTGCATGAGGCTTTTAATATTTTTACTGACAGTTTATATGTTGCTCAGTCAGTACCCTTACTGGAAACCTGTGGTACGTTTAACTTCAATACGCCGTCAGGATCTTTATTTTCAGAATTACAAAACATCATTCTCGCCCGGAAAAATCCGTTTTATATTGGCCACATACGGTCTCACTCTGGTCTTCCTGGACCTCTGGCAGAGGGTAATGATCGCATTGACAGAGCTCTAATAGGAGAAGCCTTAGTTTCAGATCGGGTTGCTTTGGCCCAACGTGATCACGAAAGGTTTCATCTTTCTAGCCATACCCTAAGGCTCCGACATAAGATCACAAAGGAGCAAGCGAGAATGATCGTAAAACAATGTCCTAAATGTATTACTTTATCTCCAGTGCCTCATCTAGGAGTTAATCCTAGAGGCCTTATGCCTAATCATATTTGGCAAATGGATATAACCCATTATGCAGAATTTGGAAAACTAAAATATATACATGTTTGCATTGATACTTGTTCAGGATTTCTTTTTGCTTCTCTGCATACAGGAGAAGCTTCAAAAAACGTAATTGATCATTGCCTACAAGCATTTAATGCCATGGGATTGCCTAAACTTATTAAGACAGACAATGGGCCATCTTATTCCAGTAAAAACTTTATTTCATTCTGTAAAGAATTCGGTATTAATCATAAAACTGGAATTCCTTACAACCCCATGGGACAAGGAATAGTTGAACGTGCTCATCGCACCTTAAAGAATTGGCTTTTTAAGACAAAAGAGGGTCAGCTATATCCCCCAAGGTCACCAAAGGCCCACCTTGCCTTCACTTTATTTGTCCTAAATTTCTTGCACACCGATATCAAGGGCCAGTCTGCAGCGGATCGCCACTGGCATCCAGTTACTTCTAATTCTTATGCATTGGTAAAATGGAAGGACCCCCTGACTAATGAATGGAAGGGTCCAGATCCAGTTCTAATTTGGGGTAGGGGCTCAGTTTGTGTTTTTTCACGAGATGAAGATGGAGCGCGGTGGCTGCCAGAGAGATTAATTCGTCAGATGAACACAGATTCTGACTCTTCTGGTAAGTATCATTCTAAAGACTAAAATTCCTTTTGTGCTTAAAATTCAGCTGAGAGCAACAGCTCTCAAAGCTGTTTGTGTTCTCCAGCTACTCTCTGAACCAGCTCCCGACAGGAGGCCGGAGACTAGCCTCAGCTTTACAATTTGCATTTAAATAAAGTACCTAGACTTCCCCGAAAGAAGTTCTGCTTTCCTACTTTCTCACTGTCTTTCAAGATTTTGTCTTTCAAGCAGGTAAATCAACATTCCCGAGGCGGACCAGCGGATGTGCATCCCCGCCCCCCTAGAGCACACAGGCGGCAGCTGTTACCCCCAGTCTCAGGACATTTCCAGCATGTGGCTTTCAGTCTGAGTTAAAAATTTAGGTTTACCTAGAGGGCTAGAAGAGTAGATTTTTCTATATCAATAAAGATTGGTTTTTATTTTGGTAGACAGGCTTAGCCCCTTAGCTGACCTCTGGCTTTTCACCCTTGCTGTTACTGCAAGGTGTCCTTAGCTCAATAGGCTGTGGAAAAAACAGGGATGAGGAGGAACGACTTCCAGCTCCTATTTTACCCACAAATCGTGGTGTTATTAACGACATAATTCTTGCTTAGGCTTTGCTAATTCTGAGGTTGATAATTCTCCTTTAGGAGCTGCACAGCACTCAGAACTGTGCATACTGGTTTGTGATTGTACAAATTCAGTATGGGCACCGCTTGGTGCAGAGATACTTACTGCAAGGGAAGGTCCGGCTTGACCATTTCTGAGTTTCCTGTGAGATAAACCCGGTTTGAAAGAGGTTGGTACCAAATTTTGGTTAAAAATAAAAAATATTCTCCGGCTCTACCTCGCCTCCCCAAAAGGTACCGAGAGCCACATGTGTGGGTTTTACCCACGGGAAAAATCGGGTCCATGTCCACCCAAGCCAAGGTTAAAAGCCCACTCATCTACGGATGAGAAAATCATTTGATCACCTCAGTTAAGCGTTGCCTTATTTAACTTAATTAATAGGGGGGAGAGAGATTGGAGACGTACTATTGAAAGGGCAAGCCTTTCACTGCCTCCCACCCAAATAAAAAAGCCAATTGGCCTTGTACTACAAGAGCCGGTCACTCCTTCTCCCTGTTTCCCACCTATCTTCCAAAAATGCGGAGGAATTCAACTTAGTGCTATTTTCACATCGTTCAGTCAAACTTAGCCAGAGTTCCAACGCCCTACTTAAAATTCAACTAGAAAGTTACCTACCAAGTACTAATTAGCATTATAAAGTCAGAGTCTGCAGCTCCAGGCCTTTCAGTTGTTTACT